>NC_085038.1:13028674-13328674 GCF_963692335.1 Osmerus eperlanus | reverse complement strand
TGACCTAGCCTCGGTATGGCGTGAAATTAGTGCCAGGAGAGCGAGCTCTGTAAAAACGATTTGTAACTTGCAAAAAAGATTTGTGTCTCTGTAGAAAATGATTCGTGTACTTGCAAAAAAAAGTTGTGTCTCCGTAGAAGAAGGCAAGATTTGTGTACTTGCAAAAAAGATTTGTAACTTGCAAAAAAGATTTGTGTCTCCGTAGAAGAAAAAGATTTGTGTACTTGTAAAAAAAAGTTTTGTGTCTCCGTAGAAGAAAAAGATTTGTGTACTTGTAAAAAAAAGTTTTGTGTCTCCGTAGAAGAAGGCGGGAACAATGCTCCCAAAACCATCTAAGCCAATCAAATATAGCCATTTCTGTGTCTAGTATCATTGGACATTTTCGTCTGTCTATCACACAAAGAACGTCAGCGAATAAGAACAAAACTAGAATGCTGATGATTTCAATGGCGAGTCATTTGATAAGTAGTTCAAAATATCCATGGGCATGTACCTTTAATGCAACTTTTAAAGATTATTCGGTTAGCACACTCTTAACAGTATAAATTAATGGATAAGAGTCGTAGTAAGTTGAATAGTTTTTTAATGTAATATGTATTTGGATATTTAATTAGACGACCAGTCATTAAACCTAGCATTAGTTGGACAATGTGCAGCTAAATGGCAGGGAACTGCCGCGAAATCACTCAATATAGTTAGTGGTTTTCATTCTAAATGAAAGCTGGCAGTAAATAATACACTCTAGAGTGAAAGATCCATATCTTTTTAATTTATGCGCTTAACTTTCCCAGCCAACATTTGAGATCTATCCAGTGTGTCCAGCTCATGTTTAGTTTAGCATGGCGAATACACCAACATTAAAAAACATGTACAGTTGTGAACGCTTAGTATGATGCTTACCGGCTGCAATTTAGCTGCACATTGTCCAACTAATGCTAGGTTTAATGACTGGTCGTCTAATTAAATATCCGAATACATATTTACATTAAAAAACTATTCAACTTACTACGACTCTTATCCATTAATTTATACTGTTAAGAGTGTGCTAACCGAATAATCTTTAAATGTTGCATTAAAGGTACATGCCCATGGATATTTTGAACTACTTACCAAATGACTCGTCATTGAAATCATCAGCATTCTAGTTTTGTTCTTATTCGCTGACGTTCTTTGTGTGATAGACAGACGAAAATGTCCAATGATACTAGACACAGAAATTGCTATATTTGATTGGCTTAGATGGTTTTGGGTAGCCTGGCCGCCAGCCCAACTTCGTCCCGCCCACAAAAAAATTTGGTCGGGAAGTTGGGTCTGGAGGGTCTCGTATTGGGGACAACTACAGAAAACCAGAATCTGGGCGGACCAATGAAATTGCCAGGGCGGGCTTTATACGATGATGGACAGATGATCAACAGTAACGTAATCACCCACGTCACAAAAGGGGAGTCAGGTGGCTGAGTGGTGAGGGAATCGGGCTAGTAATCCGAAGGTTGCCAGTTCGATTCCCAGTCATGCCAACTGACGTTGTGTCCTTGGGCAAGGCACTTCACCCTACTTGCCTCGGGGAGAATGTCTCTGTACTTACTGTAAGTCGCTCTGGATAAGAGCGTCTGCTAAATGACTAAATGTAAATGTAGAAAAAAGAGCGCTTAAGTTGAATTCGTTTTGAACAAACATGGCTACCGCTGGAGATCTGGGATGTTATGATTCTGCCATCGAGTCTGTTTTAGAAGACATTAATTTTGAAAGAGGAACAGAGAAACGCAATCAAGGCATTTGTCGATGGAAAATATGTTTTTGCCGTCCTTCCTACAGGATTCGGTAAAAGTTTAATTTATCAGCTGGCCCCGATGGTCGCGAAGAAGATGGGACACAATGAAAACCCAGTGGCCATTGTGGTTTCTCCTTTGGTTGCTCTCATGGAGGACCAAGTGAAAGAGGCGACCGAATTGGGAATCACGGCGATGCAACTCGGCGTGCACGACGAGGTGGATATTACCAGTGGTCGTTGCCAGCTCCTTTTCGGAAGCCCGGAATCCTGGCTGCTGAACAAGAAGTGGAGGGACATGCTAGGCTCCGATGTTTTTCAAGCCAACGTTATGGGTATCCTCGTGGATGAAGTTCATCTAACTTACAAATGGTAAGAGATAGTCTGAGTGAATGTGAATCAAATGTTGTAAACATAGTACCATAGGTGTCAATTTGTCTGATCTTTTGTGGAGTTGTAATCCTAAACGGAGAACTTGTTCGTATATGCATTGCCCTTTATTGTTTCTCTCAAAAAGGCTGACCGTGTGAACAAGTACTCCCCGTACCCTTAAATTATTTTTACAACACCGGCAAAAATCGTTTGTATTCATTCTTCAAGCATACTTCTTCAAGTCTGCTTGCAGTTTAGTTCTGTTGACAACAACTATGCAGCGCTTAACATACGTCACATACTACATTGCTCTGATTGGTTGTAGATCTATCCAATTGAGCGAAGAGGCATTTGTTTTCCAGGTTCGTTTGAAACACGCCCCATAGTCACAGCCCAACGGAGAGTTCTCAGACTCATATTCTGACTAGAATTATGAGTATGACAACGTCAGGCTAGGTTTTGGGAGCATTGTTCCCGCATTCTTCTACGGAGACACAAAACTTTTTTTTACAAGTACACAAATCTTTTTTGCAAGTTACAAATCTTTTATGCAAGTACACAAATCTTTCCTTCTTCTACGGAGACACAACTTTTTTTTGCAAGTACACGAATCATTTTCTACAGAGACACAAATCTTTTTTGCAAGTTACAAATCGTTTTTACAGAGCTCGCTCTCCTGGCACTAATTTCACGCCATACCTCGGCGCCGTCTCAAGTCGGACAAAAAGTCTAACCAGAATTCAGTGTTTCAAGTCAGTTGCATGAAGTCGGTTCATGTCGAACGCACCTAATAACTCCAGTCAACATATCTAAAACTATCTCCCCCAATAATTTTTGTTCGATTCTTGAACCTGGCTCATACTACTAGCTTTTTCATGGAATAACTTTTCCTGATTTTCGCTAAGTTTGAAACCAATCCGAAATGGGTAAACTAGCACCCCATTTATTTACTTACGTCAAGAAAAGTTGCCTGGAAACGTGCTCGCGGATACGAACAGGGGACGAGTACAAAAGGGAACATCAGCAAATCGCTGATTTACCAGAGCTGAATGAGAACAAAGAGAAAGGATTTGATAATCGACAGTTGCCTGCCTTTATTGTTGCAAGTTTTACAAATGTTTGCACGCATACATGACGGTTGTTTGTAGAGTTTATTTCCGTTATTTTAAAGCAGGTTTAACTATTTTGTATGAACGCTATTATCCTCATGGCATGACAAACGTAATTATATCCTAATATAATTAGTTATAATATCGTGGCATGTTACGGCGTCATTATAGATTGTTGACATGTTATTCTGGAGCAAAGACAAATATGTACAAATCCTGTTTGATAACCACAATATTGTTATGGTCGTTATAACGACTATATATTTTCTTAGAACTTTATGTCAGTTAACACCACAACGATGGCATTAACAATAAGCTAGTAATAGTAAGCAACACTCCTCATCATTATAATAGTAACATATGTAGGCTTAATTGGGTGTGCTCACGCCTTTGGCGAGGACAACCGTTGTTCTCTCACATATATATTATTATTATTTTTATTGTTTATTTTCGCCACCCTAAGGATCAGTCAATATTTGGACTACATAGACAACGCCTGTGTCAAAATGTTCGTCTTGGGGATTGTTCCATCAACGTCGCTAACGCAAGTCGCGCTTACACGAATAAGTCTCACTTGGGTAAACGTCAACTTAGACTTAAGCCTCAAGCCGTTCCACTAACGTTCCGTTCCACTAACAATCAACGCTAACACAAACCAGACTTGAATAATCTCAAACTGTGGACGTGCACGTAGTATTTAAGTAGCCCAGAACAGGCGATCGTCGAAAAGAAGAGAAATGGCGAAAAGAACGGCAAAGACAGCCCGAGCTGATGTTTTTCCCGTTGCGGAGCAGACATTTTTAATGCAACTATATCAGGATTATCGAGACGTCATTGTCAAAAAGGGCAATACGGCAATTATGAATAAAGCAAGGGAGGTGGCTTGGCAAACCATTGATGACCGGCTAAATGCGTAAGTTGTAGGATTGTTTTATTCTAAATATAGTGGTGTGTAGACAAATTAATGCATTTACAGTTTTTAGACAATTTTGATGAGGTGTTTAAAGCCTTTCTGACAGTAGGCCTAATTATTGGGCTATTCTCAACAGCAGCCATCTGAACACTCAAAAAAGGACTTGGCAGCAAGTCAAAACTAAATATAAGAACATTTTCAGTATAAGTAGCCTAGTAAATTCAAATGTTAGTGTAAAGTGTTCTGTAAAATTGCACCCTTTATAGCCACTAAAAAGATGGGTGACACTATTGCGACTGGTGGGGGACCACCTCCAGAGAGCCTCACACCTGCGGAGGAGCTGGCCTTAAGCCTCAACCGGGGACGCCCTCTAGTAGAGGGAATAGAGGGTGGGACCTCTTCCGACATCCTTCCCCAAGGTGTTCGAGAAAAATATGTTCAAGGTATTTTGACTGATATACCTTTCCTCAAAAGGTATCAATCTCTCTATGGTAAAATTAACAGGCCTATCTTTCAGTGACTGGAGATGAAATATCCCTTTTGGATCACACTGAAGGGGCCCAAGGCCATTACATTGATCCATTAAGTAGTCCTTTTATAAAGGCTGTGCATGATTACATTATTATTAGCCTTTTTAGCTGCTGTGCTCTATTTGCAGGGAGAAGATACTAGCATGTGTATGGCCCCTGATGAAGAGACCATTTCTGCCATGACAGAAATGCCAGAGGTAAGACCAAATAATGTTATTGGATGTCTGTTTTCTTTTAAATTATGTTTAACCATACACATTGCTGCAGGAAATGGCAAGAACATCAGCAAGGAGCGAAGTAGGTAACTATTAACCCTTGTGCTGCCTTCGGGTCACATGACCCAAAGGTTCATAACGAACCACCGTTGTGTTTACCCAATTTTACCCAATACAAAAACTAATAAAAATAATTTTCTTTTAACCATTGCAATGTGGGGGGTCTGAGACAGCCCAACAGTTAAAAGAAAATGCTTCACTTTGTTTTTGTAGGAGGTAAATTTGTCGCAATACGACGGTGGGTCACAATGACTGATGGGTCAGAATGACCCGAAGATAACACAAGGGTTAATATTGCTATTGACGACATAATCGGCTACTCTGACGATCTTCTTTTTCACAGGATGTCCGGGCAATATACAAGAGGCATTTGCTTCTTGACATTGAGAGCAAAAAACTCGACATGGAGTACAGAAGATAAAAAATAAAAAAGTTGCAGTTGGAGATAAGAAACTGGAGAAGGATGTATGTACATTTAAAACACAGCAGAAGGTCATGTTTGGACTTTTTAATAACTTTCTTTTTTGTCTTCACAGCTTGATGAAAATGAATGAATAAATAAAATGAAATTGCAATGTGTTGTATATTCTGTTTTACAAGCAATGTCACAGAGGCCTTTACATATGCCCATAGAACTGCACCTAAAAAAACCCTAAACCCTCAAGGAAGACAAGGAAAAACTTCCCTCTTAAATGAATTCAAACCAATTTAACTGAAATTCTGAGCTTTGAAATAAATGGTTAATTCAAACAAAGGTGACCGTGACTAAAATGGGTTAACTGAAATAAGTATTCTTGTAAAGATCCCGCACGGTTCTTCCATCTCGGTCCTGAAGGGCTGGGTTCAATTCTTCCCATTGCTCCTCCGGCAACACTGGGCAGTCTCTCACGGCGTAGGGTGGCGATGTTGTGCAAGACTGCACAGGCAACTGTTATGTCACAGGCCCTGTCTGGAGCAACCCTGAGGCCTTTTAGGCACTGGAACCTAGATTTCAGTTGGCCAAAAACCATCTCAATCCGTGCCCTGGTTTTAGCATGGGCATGGTTGAAGGCTCTCTCTGGGTCTGTTGCTGGTTCTGGGTAGGGTGTCAGCAGGTATGGCATACAGGCATAACCTCTGTCCCCAAGCAGAAGTCCATTAAACTCTCCTACAGAATGGAAGTTTTTTAATATACAAAATTGTTAAGGTGAAGTACATTATGTAAGTCCTATAGTAACAGCATGCTCTTGCCTTGTGCAAACCTCTGTGAAAGAGATGATGCTCGAAATATTCGGGAATCATGGGCAGAGCCGGGCCATTTTGCCTCAATGTTGGAGATCAGGCAACTTGCATTTCAGATCATCTGACAAGATAAGTGTGTTCAATTATGGGGCACGCTGCTTTAAAGAACGTTAATTTGAAATCGCTAGGCATGCCTATAGAAATATATAATTATCTCTATTGTAGAAGGGCACATTTCATCCAATCTAATTATTTTTTTCCCCTCAAGTGTATTGACAGCTGTCCTCGGCTGGTACATACCTGTACATTTAGGCTATGGAAAGATTTCCGATTGTCATGTTGAAAATCGGAAAGGATTCGTTCAAAATGAACGAATCCTTACAAGGACTCGGGAGTAACGAGTCCTCTCAAAGAGTGATTCGTTAATTTTCACGTGGTCGCGCATTGGGACTGTTGCATAGGCTCGTCCAAGTAAACAGAAATGATTCGTTCATTTCCCGACTCGGTCTTCAGGTACGAGTCTTTGGATAATTTTTCACGTGACCTGCATAGGCTCTGTACTGGTAGCGAGAGGAAACTCTAGAGGGCACTCAAGCATATTTCACAATGTGAATGGCAGACAGTAGGGCACTTGGTCTAATTTCTGCCACTCTAGAGGGAATTTTAGAAACACTTTTTCAACCATGGGGGCACCAGGCAGTCACCCCCTGAGTCTTCCAGTGGGCCTGGATACACCCATGGGGACAGTATATTGCACCTATAATATCAGGGAGTCAGGTGGCTGAGCGGTGAGGGAATCGGGCTAGTAATCCGAAGGTTGCCAGTTCGATTCCTGGTCATGCCAACTGACGTTGTGTCCTTGGGCAAGGCACTTCACCCTACTTGCCTCGGGGGAATGTCCCTGTACTTACTGTAAGTCGCTCTGGATAAGAGCGTCTGCTAAATGACTAAATGTAAATGTAATATTGGGGAAGCCAGAAGGAGAGGTAATATAGAGGCTTGTCAACATATAGGCTACTTTAAACAATAAAAATACTTTATACAATTGAATAAAAAGTCTCCTTGATTCTTTGTTTTTCAAGATTACCTAAAAAACTGATGATAATATTCAGGTACTGCTTTGGAGCAAGGTATACCCTTCATATTTCCTGGCATAGTTGCCCGTTCAAGAATGTCCCACATGCAAAGACACAGATGCAGACCGACTGAACAGTGTCAAGGCTTGGCTACAGTGAGTTTGCTTCCATGTGTGTGATTCCAGCAGACTACATAGTCTAGGCCTACCTACATAGACTGCAGTCTACTACCCTCCTTTCTACTATTATAGTCTACTACTCTCCTTTCTATTACTTTCTATAAAGGATGGTAGGCTGCTCTTATGTGTTCATTGCCATCCTTAAGAGTTGCTAAAGTGTTATTTTATATATATATATGTATGTATTTTTTTTTTAAAGAATGACAATTCAATCTATCTAGATAAACTATGCTGGGCCTGCTGAACCTATACTTCTTCCACAGATACTGGTCAGGGAAGCATTACTTCTGTCTCTGAAGACCTTTGGGGCTGGTGGGATAAACGCTCTTTGTATAATCTGAGCACCTTCATACACCACAGGGTTGTCAAAGAACGGATACGCCATAATTGATTGTAACTTGTCTAGACGCTCTGCTTAGTTTCTAAAGGCCAATTTATACTTCTCCGTTTTTACGGAGACGGACACAGGGAACGCCCTCTCCGACGAGGAACTCCCTCAGAGAGCCCCTCGGAGAGCTCTACGTGCACCTCCTGATTTTCCTGACTGTCCGTCCGTCATTTTACGGCTACCCCTTGGCTGTGATTGGTCCGTATTAAGAACCGCTTGCGTCAGGGGCGGGGGCGGGGTTGCCGTGACCAACAAGACGGTACAGAATCCTTTGACCGCCATTGCTGTAAGTTTACAATTCATATTTCAGATAAACAGTACATTTAAATCAGCATCTGAATTAAAATGTGACGAGAAATGGGCAGTGTAGTTGCTGAAAATGTGCTTATTTTATTGATGAAACGGCAAATTTGTAAATTTGCTCCGACTTTTTGATAACCTAAAAAGGTTCTTTATTAACCCTGTAAGACCCCTTGTTGTAATATTACAACGTCACCTTTAGTTGTCCAAAAAACACATTTTCCCCATTTTTTGTTGTTGAAGACATTTTCATAGCCATTGGGTCTTATTGTATTGCCTTGCAATGCCATTGGATACTAAATGTGTATATAGATCTGGCTATAAGGCCGTGAACTCATTCCACCAGCCAACTTTCCTGGAAGCGAATCTCCTTGTTTCATTGGACTGGATATATTGAAGGATTGAATTATTTTGTGTCTATTCCAATATGTAAATATAGCTACAAGCAGCAATGGGGTGGCCAAGCAGGTCAGATGACCCAGAAGAAACTTTCGACATCCTCAGAAGAGTGTTCCGAGTACACGCAGCAAGTTTGGCGTGAATCCATCAACGATTTGCTGAGATACGACACAACTTTCTGTTTGGCGGCTCTGCTGCCGATTTCGATTGGCTGTACCGGACAAACGGTTTCGAAAATCTAAAATCATTTTGATAGTTTGTGTGAGGATTGCATTGACTATAGCTTGTAGCTTGACTACAGGTAACTAGCGACTGCGGTGTACCTGGCTTCCTTTGCAGTGGCTTACAGTCTTGCTAAACAGAGAATCAGAGACATGACAAGCTCGTCGGCTTTGGCTGGATTCAAACCTCTGACGTTGCCAGGACACCAACTTATCCTAGTGAGCGATTCTCAGTGCTGCAAATCACAGTTCGGTTACTGGGTAAAAATATAAGCAGTTTTTCCTGTGGCAAGCGGTTGTCCGATTTGGCCCACGTTTAAACACCTGTAATTCAGTCCTATTTTGACATGTCAAGGTGATTGTGGTCTGAAGATAATCTGTCCCAAATTTGGTGATACATTTTGTAGGAGGAGTAGGACAAAAACGTGTTATTAATTCATTCAAAATGGCGGCATCAATTCGGCTGGTATCACAAGTTAACATGTGTCAGACACGGGATCGCCCCCCTAGAGGTTAGAGGACACATATCTACAAAGCACAATAAATCTGACTCTTCTTAAGTATAGATCCCCTGAGAATGAAACATTATCATTACCATTGTACTGTTAGACAGCTACTGTGGCATACCTGGCTTCACTAAACAGATAAACCAGTATCATGACATGCTTGATGACTGTGGCTGGGTTCGAACCTATGACCTTGCACTTCAGAGGAACCCGTCTTATCCCAGTGAGCTATTCTCACTGCAGGGAAATGCTGTGTTCAGTTACTGTATAAAAAAAAGTAAGCAGTTTCTCCTGTGGGAAGCGTTGTCAGATTTGACCCAAGTATAAAAAGATGTAATTCAGTCCTATTTTGACATGTCAAGGTGATTGTGGTCTGAAAATGATTTGATTACATGTCCATGAAAATAGGAGCAACGGCGAACGAGGAGTTTGTTTTTATGAAAATTCCAAATGGCCAACGCCCAAAATGGCAGACACGGGACAGTGTGATATATTTCGACTTAGTATGCCACTTAGAATCAGAAGAGACCAATCTTGTGATTTATGACAAATCTGTTCAGAAGTTATGATGCAAGAAATCCGATGCACTGGCTAGATGTAGCATCACTATATCGACAAAGCACAATATATCTGACTCTGAGTATAAATCCCCTGAGAATGAAACATTATCGTGACCATTATGATTATACTGCTCGACAGCTACTGTCGCATACCTGGCATCACTAAACAGATAAACCAGTATCATGACATGCTTGAGACTTTGGCTGGATTCGAACCTACGACCTTGCACTTCAAAGGAGCCCGTCTTATCCCAGTGAGCCATTTTCAGCACTGGGAATTGCTGTGTACAGTTACTGTATACAAAAAGTAAGCTGTTTCTCCTGTGGCACGCGTGGTCAGATTTGGCCCAAATTGTTGCCCCAACAGCTGTAATTCAGTCCTATTTTGACATGTCAAGGTGATTGTGGTCTGAAGATAATCTGTGCCAAATCTGGTGAATATTGGATACATTGTGTAGGAGTAGGGAAAAAAGTTTCATTCATTCATTCAAAATGGCGGCCTCATCAATTCGTCTGGTATCATGCGTTAACATGCGTCAGACACGGGATCTCGTAAGATATCACGAGACATAGGAATCACTTAAATACGACAAACAAATCAACAGTTATTGGTCAAAACACAGTTTTGCCTATTGTAGCGCCCCCTAGAGCTCAAATGACCCTACCTTTTTCGGACCTCTTAATAACAGGGTCATGAATCCATACACCAAGTTTGGAGTCAATGCATCAAAGATTCACTAAGATATGACCTCACTTCCCTTTTTCCGGATCAGTTGCTGAATTTGATTGGCTGTAACTAACAAACGGTTGCGAAAATCAAAGCTCCAGGGGATAACTTTTGTGAGGCTTGGTCTGAAGATCATCTGTGGCAATTTTGAAGAAGATTCGTCAAGAATTGTAGGAGGAGTAGCGAAAAAACGCTTTTCGTTAACATTCAAAATGGCGGAGAATCTATATGACTGGGTATGACGTCATAGAGTGCGTTGAACTTGTCTTGATCCAGGGAATCCAATGATACCTCATTTTTGAAAATGCGGCATATGGTTCAAAGGTAACGTGTGTAAACACACCTTCAACTTTGACCCATTGGTGGCGCTAGAGGGTTGAAATGGGAGACATGAAACTTGGTGAAAGTGATGAGGGGACAGGTCCCAAAGAGTGTGCCAAATTTCACAACTTCTGAGCATGTGGTTCTAGGGGCTGCCATAGACTCCCATGGCAGATGTATAATAATAATAAATATAGCTGCAGGCAGCAATGGCGGGTTCCTCCTCAGCATTGCAAACCATTACAAAATTGACATGACACAGACATGTATTTCATACATGTACACAACATTTCAATACAATTGGATCAATGGCTGATTTGAAGTCATTTTTTGAAATTCTTCACAAATTGTCACTGTAGAGAAATATCCATGCTGCCGACATTATGGGTTCTTGAGACTTCTTTGTTCCCCATTGGCAATAAGGCATGCGTACCAACTTTTAGACATTTTGGACTGACAGGGTTAAAATGCCACCCTTTTGAAAGTGACAACTTTGAAGCGTGTTCTGTCAGGCCACCTGTGCTCTGGTCAGGCCCATCATGCAGAGATCCATTCTTTAAAAGCTTTGATTACAACAATAACTTTATGAAAGTCAGAATACACTTTAGTAAAGGACGTGTGTAGTTTATGTACTACTACTGCTTGCTCTGCCCACACACTTTCCCCATCCATGCTGTTTCCCTCTTTGCCAGTGCGGGTGGTGCGGTGGCCGCATGAGGTTTAGGTGTAGTCCAAAAGTTGCCTCCCACAATCAAAACATATTAACCGCAACATTGTTTTCAAACTTTCTCAAAGATGGCTTGAAAACCACAGATATTGACTCTCTTCTTGAGTAGATCTCTTTCCAGAATCTCAGTCAATCCAGAATCAAGATTAGCCTCATAGGCAATTGGTCTGGTCTAGGGCACATCCCACGTTCAGCTCCTTGCAAGTATAGCCTGTGATAGTAAAATGGCCGACTCTCTGTTCCCATTAAACTACACAGCATGCACACTCAAGGTGACCAACAAGATTATATTAACTAACAAACAATGGCCGGGTTTCCCAGATTCGTTAAGAAGCTCTTAACGCTAAGAGCTTCTTAAGAGCGTTCTAAGAACGCTCTAGAACGCTCTTAGAACGCTCCTAAGAAGCTCTTAGCGTTAAGAGCTTCTTAACGAATCTGGGAAACCCGGCCAATAACATTACAAACATCTAACTGAACGAACACAACAACTGAAATCCCTTGCGTAGCTGTTGTTTTTTTAACATGCCGCACTGCATGCTGGGTACCCAAGAGCGCTGACGCTGATTATCTAGCTGTGCTCCGACTGCGTGATATGACGAGATGCTAGTGGTGCGCTGAGGTCTCAGAGTCTCCTGCCCGAGTTCAAGTTCTGCCCGATTAGCAAGCTATTTTTACTAATGTTTTGTTAGCAATTGAATGGTAATGCAAGCTAGCTAAAAACAATGTTAGTTAGCTTGGCTAAACTGGTTTTCATAGCAACAGAAATCAACAAATCAGATCAGTCGAACTTTATTCAGAAATGGGGGGATGGCGGGAACATTAAAGGTGTAGGTACAGTAAAAGTGAAATGGAACGCGTCTTTCTGCCTTGAAGCTGCGTGCGCATCAACAAGACCCCATCTATATGTAAAGATAACATCCAAGCTAACAATTTCGCCAAATCTGACTGCAGCATTGTATACCATATGTACCGTGTTATGGTTGTTTGAGTTAAACAACTTGCTAAATGAATTAAATGTCAAATCCAACTATAAATGTATAAAAGAGAGTTCCAATCAAATCTGAATTTGTTTTAAACCTAGAGGTTTAAAAGGTTACCTTTGCCTAAACTGACATGCACCAACTCAGTTTCAACAGCCATTTACACATTTAGTCTCTATTTGTTACTCTATTCTTAAGGCATGTTTAACTTAATGTCTGCACCTCTCTGTCACCAACTGTCTCTGCAGTGGGGGCTTCACAGGGTGTCTACAGGTATAAACAAGTTAAATGTAAGACCTTTTAATACCACTTCCAAATGAAATTAAAGACCAAACTTACGATGGAAATACAAATCAAAAGTGGAAATATACAGTCATCTTTCCAAGTAAACACTGATGTCTGTTCAATATGAACAGTATGGTAAAATGACAATAATCGGTTGAGTTTAAGAACATTGACTAAATGTGTGTAATGCGGAAGGATAACACAAAAATGTAATTGCTGTCCTAAATTATACTTATTATTACACTAGGGTGGAAATGGTGGAGCAGAAACTAACAATTCCATGAATCCCATGGAAACAAAGGCAAATGTGTGAGATGTACTGATGTGGAGCACAAATGCTCCAAGAAGCAGTACTTCTCTTGAGTGGTTTTTATTCAGATGAATAATCATTGGATTCAGGTCAAAAGTCTATCACTTGAACTAGTTTCATCACTTAAGACACAAAGTCAGCAGCTTGGCATACTGGCACATGGAAAGGATTAAACATTTAGACTTTCATCAAAGTAATGCTGGCTTGTCCTTTTTCATCAATGTCCTCAAAAAAGCAGGCTGCAGAGCTACTGTGTCTGTGGGGTGACTGTCTCTGGAGGGCTGGCAGGCAGGGGCAAGCAGGGCCTGCAGGCAGGCAGGCAGGCAGGCCAGCTGGATCAAGCTGTTCTGGGGTCAGGGCTGAAGAGAAGCTGTCCAGCTAGAGAGGGGTAGTCCAGCAAGGGGTCTGTGTGGATCTCACCATCCTCGAGTCTGTTGCATCCTCTGTTGAACTCTGTTGAGCAGGCCTCTGCATGACCCTCCAGACCTGTCAAAGTGAAGAAAGGGTCCATGTCAGTTGTGAAAAATGAAGCTTTTCCCATCTACACTTGATACAGACTTCAGTTTTGACTGTGAAATGCAGTGTCATTACTTGAACTTGAATCCAAATGTGTTGACGTCATGGAGACCCATGCAGTCACTCAAAACACAGGTTCGATTCCAGGCTCTGGCAAGAGTATTTACCTCTAAACTGGTCAATATATACACATCTGACAAAAGACCAGCTCGACCTTTGCTTGTAAACAGTGATTCTGACTGTAAGAGACCTTTAAATAGCCTGACTTACCGAAATTGGCAAAACTAGCCTGGCTAACGTAGGTCGCTTTCTCAGGGCATATGACGAATGAAACAGGCTCGCCTTGAAAAAGTCTCCCTGCCGCATAGGCTTATTACAAAGACTTTCACGCCAAAAATCACCATTATGAGCCGACAGGTCTGTGGGGAATTGCTTTTTCTCCTAAAGGCTGCTCTCCTCGACCTTTTTGATGAACAATTCGCCGAGATGCAAAATGACTCACTAATTAAAAACACAGAGGAAAAAAGCTAGAGCTACAGAGCTACTTTTCGAGTTTGGTTTTCCGTCACTTCAGAATCACGATCTATAAGGTCTAAAAGTGCTAAACCTTCACCATAATTCAAGAGTAGTGTACTTTCACAAACCCAATCATTAATTCTAGCTTAAAATGTGTAAAACCAGGACTTACCGAAAGTGGCTGCCTCCAACACGGCTTTCACGGGAGACGACTTTCACGGGACACGGGAAACAACAATGGCCGCCGAAAAATAATTTGTATTCGTAACAGCGAGCTGCGATTGGAAGCGAAATGAAACAGGGGCTAAAAAACGAGGGTGGGGGCTTGGTCAGCACACATTTTCAAGAAAGCATGCGTGTGTCAAGGGGCTCTGGCCCCTTGTGTGTGAGAGAATGTGGAGCACGCGCGCACAGGAGCAAAGGGAGAGAGGATTTGGGGAAACAGCCCTAGAAATTAGCCAAGCATGCATGTTTCAAATATTCACTAAAAATCGAGTTTTCATGTTACAGTCAACTTTTTCTCAGATTTGTGTACTCAACATTCTCAAGAGTCTTCATATGAACTAGTGATTGAATCAGAGTATCAGTTTTTGGCCGGCGGATGTGTAAAGCATTATTTTAGCATTAGCAATAAATTCAATTTGCTTTATATCAATCATTTTTAGAGGTATGAAGTTGCCTTTGCACATGGTAACATGTTGTAGTGTCTTCCACGTGACATACCAAGTTTGGTGTTGATATCTCAAAGATTTGCTGAGATTTGACCAAACGTCCTGTTTGGTTGCTTTGTTGCAGATTTTGATTGGCTCTACCGGACAAACGGTTTTGAAAATCAGAAATCCCTACGATAACTTTTGTGAGGCTCAGTCTGGATATCATCTATGGCAATTTTGAAGAAAATTCGACCAAAAATGTAGGAGGAGTAGGGAAAAAACGCGTTTCCTTAATCTTTATTGTACAGACAAATCCAATATGGTGGCCGTTATAGCTTCTTGAGGCTTTTTTATTCCTCATGAGAAATAAGGCATATGTAATGAATTTCAGAATGTTGGGACTTATGGCCTGCAAATGGCATCAATTTGAAAATTGACATATTGGGGCGTGGCCTGTAGCGCCACCTATTGTCTCACATGGCCCATGTTTGGTATGGTAGTTACTAATGGTCTGCAGTTTCAACATGCCAAATTTCACAACTTTTTACGGTACTGGTCTAGGGGCTGCCATTGACTCCCATGGGTAAAAAATAATAATACCACCAATAACAATAGGGTTCTCCTACCGGAGGAACCCTAATAATAAAACTAACAATAACAATAGGTTTCCTCCTTACGGAGGAATCCTAATAATAATAAAACTAACAATAACAATAGGTTTCCTCCTTACGGAGGAATCCTAAATATAGCTGCAGGCAGCAATGGCGGGTTCCTCCTCAGCATTGCAAACCATTACAAAATTGACATGACACAGACATGTATTTCATACAACATTTCAAGACAATTGGATCAATGGCTGATTTGAAGTCATTTTTTGAAATTCTTCACAAATTGTCACTGTAGAGAAATATCCATGCTGCCGACATTATGGGTTCTTGAGACTTATTTGTTCCCCATTGGCAATAAGGCATGCGTACCAACTTTTAGACATGTTGAACTGACAGGGTTAAAATGCCACCCTTTTGAAAGTGACAACTTTGAAGCGTGTTGTGTCAGGCCACCTGTGCTCTGGTCAGGCCCATCATGCAGAGATCCATTCTTTAAAAGCTTTGATTACAACAATAACTTTATGAAAGTGAGGATACACTTCACTAAAGGAAGTGTGTAGGTTATGTACTACTACTGCTTGCTCTGCCCACACACTTTCCCCATCCATGCTGTTTCCCTCTATCCCAGCGCAGGTCATGCCAAGGCATAAATGTGGCAGCCGTATGAGTATTAGAAGTAGCCCAAAAAACATACCATACACAGTCACACTGTTTTCAAAACAGAAACTGGTTAGAAGACCATGGCTATTAGAACTCTACCTGAATTGAGCTCTCTCTAGAGTCTCAGTCAAACAACTGTCAAGAGTCATGTAGGGAACTGGACCAAGGTATAGCTAATGTCCAGCTGTTAGCAAGTGTACCTTGTGATGGTACAGCAGCTTAACAATACTTTGTCATGGTCAGACTCTCTGATCCCATTAAACTACACAACATGCACAATCAGGGTGACCAACAGTATTATCTTAAGTAAAAAACAATAACATTACACACATTTAAGTGAACGAACACAACAACTGAAATCCCTTGCACAGCTGTTGTAACCAAACTATTTTCCACAGCTATTTGCGTTTTTGGTGTGCACTGCATGCTGGGTACCCAAGGGCGCTGACGCTACAATATTTATTATCTAGCTGTCTTCCGGCTGTGTAATATGACGAGATGCTAGCGATGCAAACATGAAAGCTTGTCTCGGGGGGTCATGCATGTGATCTCACTACAAGCTTTTGATTACACGTGAGGACTGTTAGCAAAGTATTTATATTCGTGTTTTGTTAGTGATTGAATGGTAATGTCAGCTAGCTAAAAACAATGTTAGTTAGCTTGGCTAAAATGGTTTTCATAGCAACAGATATCAACAAATCAGATCAATCTAACTTTATTCAGAAGGGGGGGGGGTGGGAACATATAAACTAGAGGTGAAATGGTAGGCATTGTTCTGCCTTGAAGCTGCGTGCGCATCCTCATTGTTTGTAACCACCAACCCATCTATATGTAAAGATAACATCCAAGCTAGCAATTTCGCCAAATTTGACTGCAGATTTTTTACACCATATGTACTTCGTTATGGTTTTTGAGTCAAACAACTTGTTAAATGATTAAATGTCTGTTAAATGTCAAATCCAACTTTAAATGTATAAAAGAGAGAATTAAACCTAGAGGTTTAAAAGGCTACGTTTGTCTAAACTGACATGCACAAACTCAGAGCACTGAGTTTCAACATCCATGTACACATTTTGTCTCTATTTTTTACTCTACTCTTTAACGCATGACTATGTTTAACTTAATGTCAGCACCTCTCTGTCATCAATTGTCTCTGGAGTGGGGGATGGGGGCTTCTTATCCAACAAATTACATCCCTGAACTTTTAAAACATATCAATGGCCTACTACAATTGTAAACATCCTTTGGCCTTCCCATGCTGGGAAGAAAACTACAGTTTTTCTTTGATTAAACGTTGACCTTGAATAAACGCTGCACCAAAAATGAACATTGTGTAATAAATGGCACCTTCGATTAAACGCCTCCCCCAAAAAATCAGAAAACGGTTATTTAATTGGTTAAATTAAAACACAGTATTTATTACACAAGTAATTTACAAGTGTAGCATACTATTATCCCATGAAACACTGGCAGGCACAAGTGTCTTTCTTGCTACAGATTTATTTGAAGCTTTTTCTCCAAATCCACCGTTAAAACTAAACTCACGCTGTAATGAGAAAATAAAGACCACATTAGCTTAATATGAACATGCAATGACATGCGCAGCATGTAAATAACATTCACCAAAGTCAAATACAGACACAAAACAACATACTTTGTTGGCTGCATGCTGTAGCCTACACAAGGGAATAGAGGTTTCCTTAGATTGCTAACAACCTCTATAACAACCTTAAACTTATCACTTAGAGTGAATGTGCATAAAGCTCCAGGACCTGACAACATCCCTGGCTGTGTTCTCAAGGCCTGTGCTCCTGAACTGGCAGAGGTGTTCACTGACATCTTTAACCTCTCCCTGTCGCAGTCTGTCGTCCCCAATAGGTTCAAGGGGGCCACCATCATCCCAGTCTCTAAGAAACCATCAGTGAGCTGTCTCAATGATTACCGCCCTGTTGCCCTGTTGTGATGAAATGCTTTGAGACGTTAGTCAAAGACCACATTACATCCTGCCTGTCACCTGCATTAGACCCACTCCAGTTTGCATATAGGCCGAACAGGTCTACAGATGATGTTGTAGCTTTGGCCTTGAACACTGCTCTCTTTCACTTGGATCAGAACAACATATACGTGCGGATGCTCTTCATCGACTTCAGCTCCGTTTTCAACACCATAGTACCATCCAGGCTCATCATAAAACTACAGGACCGGAACATCAGTCCTTCCATGTGCAGCTGGACAGGACACAGGCAGTACGGCTAGGTAACATCACCCCACCAGTCTAACACTCAGCACTGGTGCCCCACAGAGTTGTGTGTTAAGCCCACTGTTGTACTCTCTGTTCACCTATGGTTGTGCAGCCACAAAAAGGTCCAACACTATCATTATGTTTGCTGATGACACCACCATTATCGGCTGCATCAAGAATGGTGATGAGTCTGCCTACAGAGCAGAGGTGGCAACAATGACATCCTGGTGTCAGCATAACAGCCTGTTGCTTAATGTAGCAAAAACCAAGGAGTTGATAGTGGACTACAGGCGGCTGCAGGGAGAACATGCACCCATTCACATCTCGGGCACAGCTGTGGAGAGTCAAAAGTTTCAGATTTTTTGGTATCAACATCAGTGAGGATCTGAGCTGGACCACCATATTGGTGTGGTTACAAGGACAGCGAAACAGAGGCTCTTTTTTCAGCGGCGACTGTGGAAATTTGGCATGGACTGCACTATACTGACCAATTTTTACCGGTGCACCATTGAGAGCATACTGACTGGTGGCATTACAACATGGTTTGGCAACAGCACTGCCCAGGACAGGAAGACACTACAAAGAGTGGTCAAATCTGCACAGCGTATTACAAGGACTGCATTACCATCCATTCAGGACCTTTACAGCCAGCGGTGCAGGAGAAAGGCCAAGTGGATCATTTCTGACCCTAGTCATCCCTGCCACAGTCTTTTCTCCCTCCTGCCTTCTGGAAGGCGATACAAGAGTATAAGGTCCTGTACCAGCAGATACAGGGATAGTTTTCTCACACATGCCATCAGGATGCTGAACTGTCCTTGAAATATCTTTTTGCACTACAATTTCTCTTATTTTTTCTACCCTTTTTCTCCATTCTTTAGTATTTAGTTTTTTTATTCTGCAAGTTGAACGGACATTGAGCACAAAGAATTTCATTACTTATAAATGCTGTTTATGAGTATATGATAATAAACTTGAACTTGAAACTTTTATCAGACCTTTAAATTGTCTGTGCTTCGCTTGCTGTTAGGTTGTCGAGACTCTCACTCATGAGCGTCCCAAAAGGCCTTCAAAATAAAGTCACGTAATAATTCTGAATACAATTATATAATTCTAAATTAAGACATTGCTTGAAAAAAAATTATACATTATTATAATGCAATTGCGACAATTGCATTCAGGCCTATAGATAGTTATACATATTGTATACAATATGGCGAGGTAGCTGACTTAACCATTCCTGAATGTGCTTTTCATCAACACCAAGTTTGCGTGCTATAGATCTGTTGCTGGTGGTGAGTGCTTTCTGCACAGGTTTCTGTTTGAAAGCTAAAGTGTAAGAATGTTACGGCATGCTGCGTCAGATTTGTACACAAAGTAGAGACACGCGCGGCATACATTTTACACTGGGCTTTTGTTTGACTTCCTTGTCTATTCTGTGTTTGTCTATGGCTGCACTGCAGCTACAATTCACTGAATCTCTCTTACCAATTAAACGTTGCCCTTGAATGAACGCCACCCTCGAATAAACGCTGCACCACTAACTGCTCTATTAAAAGGGTTCACTATGAAGCAAACCATTCTAACAAAATAATAAAAACATTTACAATGATTTCAACAAGAAGTCTCTCTGACTTGACAACTCTCTAAACAAGCAACTTTCCAAAGCAATCTCTGAAACAGCTGACCAGTGTGGTAATTTTATGTTGACAACTAAACCGCTGATTGGAAGTGCGCGGCTGATTGCCAATCACGAGATAGGGAGACTGATAGCCAACCGCCAACAAACGCTGACTAGACCATACCTGCATGCAGCGAATAGAAAGAAAGAGGGGAGAAAAGAAAAAACACACAACCACAACTATACAGACTGAATTAGGACATTTTAAACATGGGTCCGTAACAAAGACGTTGTTAAAAATGCTCATTCACATTCATTTTTCTCAATTAATCTTATCACTTAAACACACTGGTTTAGCATTTTTTCCCACAAGGAAGTCTAACCTCAACAGTGGATCCTTGGTCCCTGGATCTCTTGCTGGAACATGGCATCTAAAAAACACATAGAAAAAACATCAAAAACTATGAAATGTAACATACCACACTACTGCTTAACAATTTCATAGTCTTACATTATCATAACTTCATACTCAACAGTTCTAGTATACAGACCTTTAAGAAAATATTGAAATGGTTAACACCAATCTCTGTACTTAAAAAAAATATTTAGACATCCATTATTTACCTTTATTCAATTTACACTGTCTACATTCAAATTTAAGTCTGTAAAATGTAAACATAGAGAAACGGACTCGACTATAAATACAAATTAAGACCAATTGAGAACAATTTATCTTGCAAATGGTTTTTACTTTAAATTCATGTTTCACCAAAAGAATCATCACAGTTTAACACAAATAACCAAACCTTACTGTTAAAATACTGCCAAGCCACTGACTCACATTAGAAAATTAAAACAAATAAACATAGCCTAGAAGATGTACCTGTAGGTCAATTACATAATCAAGAGCATGGAGTAGGAATGGATGGATGACAAAATACCCCGCCGAGCCCAATCCATTAAATATTTCCTACCCATAAGTTAATTTCCTGAAATGCAATAATTCACCAACATTTTGACAATTTCATGCTCCAAACTTTGTGGGAACAGTTTGGAGATGGCCCCTTCCTGATCTAACATGACTGTGCAACAGTGCACAAAGCAAGGCCCATAAACACATGGATGAGCGAGATTGGTGTGGACGAACTTGAGTGGCCTGCACACAGTCCTGACCTCAACCCAATACAACACCTTTGGGATGAATTAGAGCAGGGACTGCGAGCCAAACCTTCTTGTTCCACATCAATGTTGGACCTCACAAATGCACTTCTGGAAGAATGGTAAAACATTTCCATAAACCTCTTAAACCTTGTGGAAAGCCTTCCTAGACGAGTTGAAACTATTATAGCTACAAAGGGTGGTCCGACATCATATCCTATGGTTTAAGAATGAGATGCCACTCACGTTCATGAGCGTGTAAAGGCAACCGAGCGAACACTTTGGCAATTTAGTGTATAAAATTGATACAAATATAAAATGTTATCAAGAGATGGGAAATCGTGCAGCATAGTACAACATGCCGATTACAAACGTATTGTAGCTCTATAGGCTTTCAATGGAACTCCTAAACGATCAAACCATGAACCCAAACAAAGCTAGCAAGCAAAACAACCATGGTACCATTGCTACTTGTTTAATGCTAGGTAGCTCTATCTGTGCAGCAAACTAGGCTACCTAGCTACAGTTTGGAAAAGAATAACTTACGATGTGATGACCGTCAGAAAAACTTGGAACGAACAAACAAAATTACATCAACAATGACATACAGTTAAATATAGAATAACCCAACCGTAGGTACGTACAGTACATACATTTGAAACGCCGTCCACAAAAGCAAAAACTAGCCTTAAGGGTTATAGCTTGCTCGGCATTCGTTTGACCTCCTTGTCTATTTGTTTGTGTATGGCCGCACTGCAACTACAATTCACTGAATCTGTCTTACTAATTAAACGTTGCCTTCGAATAGACGCCGCACCACAAATGATCATTGTGTAATACACGCTGCAGTGTTTAATCGAAAGACACATTTGGAACTCACGTACTAATTTAAATTACATCAACAATGACATGTAAAAATAGAACAACCCAACCGCATAGTTACGCACAGTATACACATTTCAAACGCGTCTCACAGAAGCAAGTATAATGTTAAAGATTTTACGACTTGCTAGCCTGTAATACTGTCTGTACAAAGAGATATCCTTAGCTCAGCTAGCCTAGGTAGATTAGCTGCTATCCTGTTTACGACAGTATAAAAGTCTTCAAGTTATCATACGAATACAAACGCTAAAATACATGTTTTGTACTGCCATTGTAGGATCTTATTACTCACTGTCAAATGTAACAATGAAAATCTCTGAGGGCTGCAGGAGTTCTCCAACGATAAAATAAAATGGTCGTCTTCTTGTGCGTGTACCAAGCTCGCGCGTGTGTCAAGGGGCTCTGGCCCCTTGTGTGTGTGAGAAAGTGGAGCACGCGCGCACAGGAGCAAAGGGAGAGAGGATTTGGGGAAACAGCCCTAGAAATTAGCCAAGCATGCATGTTTCAAATATTCACTAAAAATCGAGTTTTCATGTTACAGTCAACTTTTTCTCAGATTTGTGTACTCAACATTCTCAAGAGTCTTCATATGAACTACTGATTGAATCAGAGTATCAGTTTTTGGCCGGCGGATGTGTAAAGCATTATTTTAGCATTAGCAATAAATTCAATTTGCTTTATATCAATCATTTTTAGAGGTATGAAGTTGCCTTTGCACATGGTAACATGTTGTAGTGTCTTCCACGTGACATACCAAGTTTGGTGTTGATATCTCAAAGATTTGCTGAGATTTGACCAAACGTCCTGTTTGGTTGCTTTGTTGCAGATTTTGATTGGCTCTACCGGACAAACGGTTTTGAAATTCAGAAATCCCTACGATAACTTTTGTGAGGCTCAGTCTGGATATCATCTATGGCAATTTTGAAGAAAATTCGACCAAAAATGTAGGAGGAGTAGGGGAAAAAACGCGTTTCCTTAATCTTTATTGTACAGACAAATTCAATATGGCGGCCGTTATAGCTTCTTGGGGCTTTTTTATTCCTCATGAGAAATAAGGCATATGTAATGAATTTCAGAATTTTGGGACTTATGGCCTGCAAATGGCATCAATTTGAAAATTGACATATTGGGGCGTGGCCTGTAGCGCCACCTATTGTCTCACATGGCCCATGTTTGGTATGGTAGTTACTAATGGTCTGCAGTTTCAACATGCCAAATTTCACAACTTTTTACGGTACTGGTCTAGGGGCTGCCATTGACTCCCATGGGTAAAACATAATAATAATACCACCAATAACAATAGGGTTCTCCTACCGGAGGAACCCTAATTATAAGAAAAGGTAGAAACCCTTAAGGTGGCTTCGCCGCTTCGCGGCTTGGCCACCAATAATAATAATAAATATAGCTGCAGGCAGCAATGGCGGGTTCCTCCTCAGCATTGCAAACCATTACAAAATTGACATGACACAGACATGTATTTCATACATGTACACAACATTTCAAGACAATTGGATGAATGGCTGATTTGAAGTCATTTTTTGAAATTCTTCACAAATTGTCACTGTAGAGAAATATCCATGCTGCCGACATTATGGGTTCTTGAGACTTATTTGTTCCCCATTGGCAATAAGGCATGCGTACCAACTTTTAGACATGTTGGACTGACAGGGTTAAAATGCCACCCTTTTGAAAGTGACAACTTTGAAGCGTGTTGTGTCAGGCCACCTGTGCTCTGGTCAGGCCCATCATGCAGAGATCCATTCTTTAAAAGCTTTGATTACAACAATAACTTCATGAAAGTGAGGATACACTTCACTAAAGGAAGTGTGTAGGTTATGTACTACTACTGCTTGCTCTGCCCACACACTTTCCCCATCCATGCGGTTTCCCTCTATCCCAGCGCAGGTCATGCCAAGGCATAAATGCGGCAGCCGTATGAGTATTAGAAGTAGCCCAAAAAACATACCATACACAGTCACACTGTTTTCAAAACTGAAACTGGTTAGAAGACCATGGCTATTAGAACTCTACCTGAATTGAGCTCTCTCTAGAGTCTCAGTCAAACAACTGTCAAGAGTCATGTAGGGAACTGGAGCAAGGTATAGCTAATGTCCAGCTGTTAGCAAGTGTACCTTGTGATGGTACAGCAGCTTAACAATACTTTGTCATGGTCAGACTCTCTGATCCCATTAAACTACACAACATGCACAATCAGGGTGACCAACAGTATTATCTTAAGTAAAAAACAATAACATTACACACATTTAAGTGAACGAACACAACAACTGAAATCCCTTGCACAGCTGTTGTAACCAAACTATTTTCCACAGCTATTTGCGTTTTTGGTGTGCACTGCATGCTGGGTACCCAAGGGCGCTGACGCTACAATATTTATTATCTAGCTGTCTTCCGGCTGTGTAATATGACGAGATGCTAGCGATGCAAACATGAAAGCTTGTCTCGGGGGGTCATGCATGTGATCTCACTACAAGCTTTTGATTACACGTGAGGACTGTTAGCAAAGTATTTCTATTCGTGTTTTGTTAGTGATTGAATGGTAATGTCAGCTAGCTAAAAACAATGTTAGTTAGCTTGGCTAAAATGGTTTTCATAGCAACAGATATCAACAAATCAGATCAATCTAACTTTATTCAGAAGGGGGGGGGGGGGGGGGGGTGGGAACATATAAACTAGAGGTGAAATGGTAGGCATTGTTCTGCCTTGAAGCTGCGTGCGCATCCTCATTGTTTGTAACCACCAACCCATCTATATGTAAAGATAACATCCAAGCTAGCAATTTCGCCAAATTTGACTGCAGATTTTTTACACCATATGTACTTTGTTATGGTTTTTGAGTCAAACAACTTGCTAAATGATTAAATGTCTGTTAAATGTCAAATCCAACTTTAAATGTATAAAAGAGAGAATTAAACCTAGAGGTTGAAAAGGCTACGTTTGTCTAAACTGACATGCACAAACTCAGAGCACTGAGTTTCAACATCCATGTACACATTTTGTCTCTATTTTTTACTCTACTCTTTAACGCATGACTATGTTTAACTTAATGTCAGCACCTCTCTGTCATCAATTGTCTCTGGAGTGGGGGATGGGGGCTTCTTATCCAACAAATTACATCCCTGAACTTTTAAAACATATCAATGGCCTACTACAATTGTAAACATCCTTTGGCCTTCCCATGCTGGGAAGAAAACTACAGTTTTTCTTTGATTAAACGTTGACCTTGAATAAACGCTGCACCAAAAATGAACATTGTGTAATAAATGGCACCTTCGATTAAACGCCTCCCCCAAAAAATCAGAAAACGGTTATTTAATTGGTTAAATTAAAACACAGTATTTATTACACAAGTAATTTACAAGTGTAGCATACTATTATCCCATGAAACACTGGCAGGCGCAAGTGTCTTTCTTGCTACAGATTTATTTGAAGCTTTTTCTCCAAATCCACCGTTAAAACTAAACTCACGCTGTAACAGACACAAAACAACATACTTTGTTGGCTGCATGCTGTAGCCTACACAAGGGAATAGAGGTTTCCTTAGATTGCTAACAACCTCTATAACAACCTTAAACTTATCACTTAGAGTGAATGTGCATAAAGCTCCAGGACCTGACAACATCCCTGGCTGTGTTCTCAAGGCCTGTGCTCCTGAACTGGCAGGTGTTCACTGACATCTTTAACCTCTCCCTGTCGCTCGTCCCCAATAGGTTCAAGGGGGCCACCATCATCCCAGTCTCTAAGAAACCATCAGTGAACTGTCTCAATGATTACCGCCCTGTTGCCCTGTTGTGATGAAATGCTTTGAGACGTTAGTCAAAGACCACATTACATCCTGCCTGTCACCTGCATTAGACCCACTCCAGTTTGCAAATAGGCCGAACAGGTCTACAGATGATGTTGTAGCTTTGGCCTTGAACACTGCTCTTTTTCACTTGGATCAGAACAACATATACGTGCGGATGCTCTTCATCGACTTCAGCTCCGTTTTCAACACCATAGTACCATCAAGGCTCATCATAAAACTACAGGACCGGAACATCAGTCCTTCCATGTGCAGCTGGACAGGACACAGGCAGTACGGCTAGGTAACATCACCCCACCAGTCTAACACTCAGCACTTGTGCCCCACAGAGTTGTGTGTTAAGCCCACTGTTGTACTCTCTGTTCACCTATGGTGTGCAGCCACAAACAGCTCCAACACTATCATTATGTTTGCTGATGACACCACCATTATCGGCTGCATCAAGAATGGTGATGAGTCTGCCTACAGAGCAGAGGTGGCAACAATGACATCCTGGTGTCAGCATAACAGCCTGTTGCTTAATGTAGCAAAAACCAAGGAGTTGATAGTGGACTACAGGCGGCTGCAGGGAGAACATGCACCCATTCACATCTCGGGCACAGCTGTGGAGAGTCAAAAGTTTCAGATTTTTTGGTATCAACATCAGTGAGGATCTGAGCTGGACCACCATATTGGTGTGGTTACAAGGACAGCGAAACAGAGGCTCTTTTTTCAGCGGCGACTGTGGAAATTTGGCATGGACTGCACTATACTGACCAATTTTTACCGGTGCACCATTGAGAGCATACTGACTGGTGGCATTACAACATGGTTTGGCAACAGCACTGCCCAGGACAGGAAGACACTACAAAGAGTGGTCAAATCTGCACAGCGTATTACAAGGACTGCATTACCATCCATTCAGGACCTTTACAGCCAGCGGTGCAGGAGAAAGGCCAAGTGGATCATTTCTGACCCTAGTCATCCCTGCCACAGTCTTTTCTCCCTCCTGCCTTCTGGAAGGCGATACAAGAGTATAAGGTCCTGTACCAGCAGATACAGGGATAGTTTTCTCACACATGCCATCAGGATGCTGAACTGTCCTTGAAATATCTTTTTGCACTACAATTTCTCTTATTTTTTCTACCCTTTTTCCCCATTCTTTAGTATTGAATTTTTTTATTCTGCAAGTTGAACGGACATTGAGCACAAAGAATTTCATTACTTATAAATGCTGTTTATGAGTATATGATAATAAACTTGAACTTGAAACTTATCAGAGCTTTAAATTGTCTGTGCTTCGCTTGCTGTTAGGTTGTCGACTCTCTCACTCATGAGCGTCCCAAAAGGCCTTCAAAATAAAGTCACGTAATAATTCTGAATACAATTATATAATTCTAAATTAAGACATTGCTTGAAAAAAAATTATACATTATTATAATGCAATTGCGACAATTGCATTCAGGCCTATAGATAGTTACACATATTGTATACAATATGGCGAGGTAGCTGACTTAACCATTCCTGAATGTGCTTTTCATCAACACCAAGTTTGCGTGCTATAGATCTGTTGCTGGTGGTGAGTGCTTTCTGCACAGGTTTCTGTTTGAAAGCTAAAGTGTAAGAATGTTACAGCATGCTGCGTCAGATTTGTACACAAAGTAGAGACACGCGCGGCATACATTTTACACTGGGCTTTTGTTTGACTTCCTTGTCTATTCTGTGTTTGTCTATGGCTGCACTGCAGCTACAATTCACTGAATCTCTCTTACCAATTAAACGTTGCCCTTGAATGAACGCCACCCTCGAATAAACGCTGCACCACTAACTGCTCTATTAAAAGGGTTCACTATGAAGCAAACCATTCTAACAAAATAATAAAAACATTTACAATGATTTCAACAAGAAGTCTCTCTGACTTGACAACTCTCTAAACAAGCAACTTTCCAAAGCAATCTCTGAAACAGCTGACCAGTGTGGTAATTTTATGTTGACAAATAAACCGCTGATTGGAAGTGCGCGGCTGATTGCCAATCACGAGATAGGGAGACTGATAGCCAACCGCCAACAAACGCTGACTAGACCATACCTGCATGCAGCGAATAGAAAGAAAGAGGGGAGAAAAGAAAAAACACACAACCACAACTATACAGACTGAATTAGGACATTTTAAACATGGGTCCGTAACAAAGACGTTGTTAAAAATGCTCATTCACATTCATTTTTCTCAATTAATCTTATCACTTAAACACACTGGTTTAGCATTTTTTCCCACAAGGAAGTCTAACCTCAACAGTGGATCCTTGGTCCCTGGATCTCTTGCTGGAACATGGCATCTAAAAAACACATAGAAAAAACATCAAAAACTATGAAATGTAACATACCACACTACTGCTTAACAATTTCATAGTCTTACATTATCATAACTTCATACTCAACAGTTCTAGTATACAGACCTTTAAGAAAATATTGAAAGGGTTAGGATTCTCAAAACACCAATCTCTGTACTTAAAAAAAATATTTAGACATCCATTATTTACCTTTATTCAATTTACACTGTCTACATTCAAATTTAAGTCTGTAAAATGTAAACATAGAGAAACGGACTCGACTATAAATACAAATTAAGACCAATTGAGAACAATTTATCTTGCAAATGGTTTTTACTTTAAATTCATGTTTCACCAAAAGAATCATCAGTTTAACACAAATAACCAAACCTTACTGTTAAAATACTGCCAAGCCACTGACTCACATTAGAAAATTAAAACAAATAAACATAGCCTAGAAGATGTACCTGTAGGTCAATTACATAATCAAGAGCATGGAGTAGGAATGGATGGATGACAAAATACCCCGCCGAGCCCAATCCATTAAATATTTCCTACCCATAAGTTAATTTCCTGAAATGCAATAATTCACCAACATTTTGACAATTTCATGCTCCAAACTTTGTGGGAACAGTTTGGAGATGGCCCCTTCCTGTTCTAACATGACTGTGCAACAGTGCACAAAGCAAGGCCCATAAACACATGGATGAGCGAGATTGGTGTGGACGAACTTGAGTGGCCTGCACACAGTCCTGACCTCAACCCAATACAACACCTTTGGGATGAATTAGAGCAGGGACTGCGAGCCAAACCTTCTTGTTCCACATCAATGTTGGACCTCACAAATGCACTTCTGGAAGAATGGTAAAACATTTCCATAAACCTCTTAAACCTTGTGGAAAGCCTTCCTAGACGAGTTGAAACTATTATAGCTACAAAGGGTGGTCCGACATCATATCCTATGGTTTAAGAATGAGATGCCACTCACGTTCATGAGCGTGTAAAGGCAACCGAGCGAACACTTTGGCAATTTAGTGTATAAAATTGATACAAATATAAAATGTTATCAAGAGATGGGAAATCGTGCAGCATAGTACAACATGCCGATTACAAACGTATTGTAGCTCTATAGGCTTTCAATGGAACTCCTAAACGATCAAACCATGAACCCAAACTGTTAAAATGTAAGCCTATTTTTTATGTTCTCAGGTTACATGACTGTAAATATGATTTACTCTTAGCGACACAAGAGGGCGCAAGAGCACACAATAATTAATGTGATGAATGTTCATGTATTGTATTGTGATCTAATGGACTTCCCGTACATGGACATTTTTATGCGTAACGTCTTTACTTTAAAAAGTTAGTTCGCGATCAACCCAACTGGCAGATGGCCACATTTCATTGTTCTGAAATAAATGTCCTATAATGAGAGAAGTCGTCAGCCTCCTTCATACGCATCGTCAGCAGCACCACTCTGCTGATAAAATTTAACAGGTTATGGGCCCAGGAGACGTTTGAAGGAGAATATAGTCGACGAAAGCCAAGAAAGTTGCAACAGATCGCGTGCTGAGGAAGGCTGCTAACCTGAGAAGAGGGGCAAGCTAGCATGGCAGAGCAACGAAGGGCAAGTAGCAGCAGGCTACATCAACTGGTATTCGACGGCGACGAAGCAAAGTATGAAGTTTGGGAAACTAAATTGTTGGGACACTTTCGTTTATTAGGGCTGAAAAACACTGTGTTGAATGAGCCAGTAGAAGAAGCTGAAAAAGCAGCAGATCCTGAGAAAAATGCGGACGCGTATGCAGAGTTGATCCTACTGCTAGATGACAAAAGTCTGTCTCTGGTAATGAGAGATGCGCAAGATGATGGCAGAAAAGCATTAAATATTCTGAGAGACTATTATGCAGGGAAGGGAAAGCCTCGTATAATTAGTTTGTACAACACGCTGACCTCACTTCAAAAGTCCATCGGCGAAAGTGTAATGGACTATATCATTAGAGCAGAGACCGCCATAACTGCCCTGAGAAGCGCGGGAGAAACGCTGGGGGACAGTTTGCTGGTGGCTATGGTGCTGAAGGGATTGCCAGAGAGCTTCAAGCCATTCGCAATTCATGTGGCGCACACCTACGAAAACATCACATTTGCTGACTTCAAGACCAAATTGCGGAGTTTCGAGGAAACCGAGAACATCAGAGCAACCGGGTCGAACGATGACAGCGTGATGAAGACCCAGGGGAGAACCGGACGGCGACCTCCCAGTAGCAGCGCACATGGACCGGGCAAAGACGACAGCGAGATGGTGTGCTTCAAGTGCGGGACCAAGGGGCACCGAGCGAGAGCGTGTCGACAGAAGACGTGGTGTAGTGTTTGCAAAAGTGAAACACACAGGGACGCGACATGCAGACGAAAAGACAAAAACAGAGACCGAAGGGAAGGCGTGAGCAAAGTGTCGGAGAATGCTGAGGTAAAGGAGGACTTAGCGTTCAAGATGGCGGACGGACGGGCCAGTGACCAGCGGAAGCCGGCGCGCACCATCCAGGAAAGGGGCCTGATGGTGGACACCGGGGCCACATCCCATATCATCAACGACATCGCCTTGTTCACAAGTTTCGACAGCACCTTCAGGCCGGAGACTCACAGCGTCGAGTTGGCTGATGGGACCAGATGCAGCGGCGTCGCTCAGCGGAGAGGCACGGCAGTGGTTACCCTCATCGACAGCAGTGGACGGCGGTGCAATGCAAAACTGTTGGACGCTCTGTATGTGCCGTCGTACCCGCAGAACATTTTCTCGGTGAAGGCAGCAACCACGAATGGGTCCACAGTCGTCTTCAAAGAAGACAATGATGTCTTGATAACCAGATATGGTACCAGGTTTGACATTCATGTGTGTGGCAGGTTGTACTACCTGCACACTGAGATTGAGTCAACTGATGATAAGTGTAATGCAACCCACGACATCCAAGCATGGCATGAGATACTAGGCCACTGTAATTATGATGATGTGCTTAGGTTACATGATGTTGTTGATGGTATGCAGATCAAGGGAACAATGAGCAAGCCTGAGCAAGAGTGTGAGGTGTGTATTCAAGGGAAGTTTACACAAACTAGAAATAGGAACCCCGATGCCAGAGCAAAGGCTCCTTTAGAAATGATACACACAGATCTTGCAGGTCCAATAGCCACTGAGTCATTAGATGGGTACAAATATGCACAGTCTTTCACCGATGACTACTCAAATGCAGTATTTGTTTACTTTCTAAAGAAAAAGAGTGACGCAGTGCAGTCAACTGAAAAATTCCTTGCAGATGTATCCCCTTATGGGAAGGTGAAGTGTGTGCGATCTGATAATGGAACTGAGTTCACAGGTGGTGAGTTCCAGGCGCTGCTGAGGAAAAGCAAAATTAGGCATGAGACGACAGCTCCGTACTCACCACACCAAAATGGAACAGCAGAACGTGGGTGGCGTACTCTTTTCGAGATGGGCAGGTGCATGCTAATTGAAAGTGAGTTACCAAAACACCTTTGGCACTACGCAGTACAAACAGCAGCAACGGTACGCAACAGATGCTTGAACAAGCGCACAGGGCTGACTCCTTACGAGATGTTGACAAACAAAAAGCCCAATGTGTCCAGAATGCAACGATTCGGGTCTGTTTGCTACAACTATAAGCAGGAAAAGGGAAAGCTTGACTCCTGGTGTGATCAGGGGCGTTTTGTGGGGTACGATAAAAATAGCCCAGCGTATTTGGTGTACCACCCAGATACAAACAAAGTGCAAAAACACAGGCTGGTGAAATTTGTGAGCAAAACAGCTGCAGAAAAACAAACACAGACAGATGAGCCAGATCTAAATGATGACAGTGTGGGGCACAGAGTCAGGACTAGGGGGACGCAGGGGGTCAACAGGAGTGCAGAAAAGGCTCTAGAGCAAAATGAACCCGGTAAAAGTCCACATTGCGATAGTCCAAGGGCAGCAAATGAGTCTACTGAGCATAATGAAACTGTTACAAGCGTCGATCCTGAGAGTAGGCGGTATCCAACTAGAGAAAGGAGGGCACCTAATTACCTAGACGACTTCGTGAGAGAAGACAGTGATAGTGACGGGATGCATGTCACAGTAGACTACTGCTGCAGAGCAGTTTATGGCATTCCGCAAACTTATGGTGAAGCAATGCAGTCAGACAATTCAAAAGAATGGAGAAAAGCAATGAATGAGGAAATCCAGTCTCTAAATGAGAATAAAACCTTTACCCCGACAACACTACCCGTGGGCAAGAAACCAGTGGGGGGTAGGTGGGTTTACGCAATCAAGTCTGGTGTAGATGGGAATGACCAGTACAAGGCTCGATTTGTCGCCAAGGGCTACAGCCAGAAAATGGGGGTAGACTATGGGGAAACGTTTTCACCTACAGCAGATCTAACCAGTGTTAGAATTGTGATACAGAAGGCAGTGCAGGAAAATTTACTGGTCCACCAAATGGACGTGAAAACCGCGTTCTTACACGCCCCCATCGACCACAAAATCTACATCAATCCACCAGAGGGCTATGAAGAAAAAGAGGGTGTAGTCTATAGGCTAGAAAAATCGCTTTATGGTCTCAAACAGTCTGGAAGAAACTGGAACAGGGTTTTACATGATTGCTTAACTGAAAATGTTTCACACAAAACCAAGCTGACAACTGTGTTTATTCCCAAGAGTCTAAAGAAGGGAAATTAATCATAATTGTGTGGGTCGATGACTTGATCATTGCTGCAAGCGATGAAGGAAAACTGAAAAAGGTGAAAGGGATGCTTGCAGAGCAATTCAAGATGAAAGATTTGGGGCAACTCAAACATTTTCTTGGTATTGATTTTGATTTTTCTGATGGATGCATTAAGATGTCACAAGAGAAGTACATTAACAAAATTCTACAGCGTTTCAACATGTCAGAATGCAGGGTGAGAGATACTCCTTGTGAGCAAAATCTGGAATACAGTAATGATGCCGTTAAAATGACAGATATCAGGATGTACAGAGAGGCCGTGGGCAGTCTGATATACCTGACGACCTGCAGTAGGCCTGATCTGAGTTTTGTGGTGAGCAGGCTGTCACAGTACCTAGCCGAGCCTACAGAGGAGCAATGGGTTACTGTGAAGCATGTCCTGCGATACCTTAAAGGTACAGCAGGCAAAGGTTTAACCTTTAGGAGAAGCACTGAGAATCTTGGTATAAAAGCCTACAGTGATGCAGACTGGGCGACTGATATCAGTGATCGCCGCAGTACCTCGGGATACTGTGTTAGTCTTAGTGAAAACAGTGCACTTGTTTCATGGAAGTCTAAGAAGCAACCTACTGTTGCACTTTCCACATGCGAAGCAGAGTATATGGCACTTGCTTCTACTGTTCAGGAATGCCTTTACCTAGAACAATTACTGGAGAATATGGATGGTTACCAATACACACAAATGGTAATACACGAAGACAATCAGGGGACGATTGCTCTTGCCAGAAATCCTGTAAATAGAAAGCGTTGTAAACACATAGACATTAGGTATCACTTTATTAGGTCTACTGTGAATGAGGGTAAGGTGAATTTAATGTATTGTGCTACTGATGAAATGGTCGCTGATGTGATGACGAAGCCTGTCAGCAAGTTCAAACTGGGAAAGTTTGCAGGTCCTCTTTTTGGTGACTAATATGTGTAAGCCAAAGGTACACATTTGTTTAACTTGTTTTGGTGTTTTTTGTGTTACCAACCTGAGTACAAGTGGGGGTGTTAAAATGTAAGCCTATTTTTTATGTTCTCAGGTTACATGACTGTAAATATGATTTACTCTTAGCGACACAAGAGGGCGCAAGAGCACACAATAATTAATGTGATGAATGTTCATGTATTGTATTGTGATCTAATGGACTTCCCGTACATGGACATTTTTATGCGTAACGTCTTTACTTTAAAAAGTTAGTTCGCGATCAACCCAACTGGCAGATGGCCACATTTCATTGTTCTGAAATAAATGTCCTATAATGAGAGAAGTCGTCAGCCTCCTTCATACGCATCGTCAGCAGCACCACTCTGCTGATAAAATTTAACACAAACAAAGCTAGCAAGCAAAACAACCATGGTACCATTGCTACTTGTTTAATGCTAGGTAGCTCTATCTGTGCAGCAAACTAGGCTACCTAGCTACAGTTTGGAAAAGAATAACTTACGATGTGAAGACCGTAGAAATAGAACAACCCAACCGCATAGTTACGCACAGTATACAAATTTCAAACGCGTCTCACAGAAGCAAGTATAATGTTAAAGATTGTACGGCTTGCTAGCCTGTAATACTGCCTGTACAAAGAGAAATCCTTAGCTCAGCTAGCCTAGATAGATTAGCTGCTATCCTGTTTACAACAGTATAAAAGTCTTCAAGTTATCATACGAATACAAACGCTAAAATACATGTTTTGTATTGCCGTTGTAGGCTCTTATTACTCACTGTCAAATGTAACAATGAAAATCTCTGAGGGCTGCAGGAGTCTCGTCAGTCGTTGTCTTCAAGTCTTCTCCAACTATAAAATGGCCTTCTTCTTGTGCGTCATACCAAGCTCGCGCGTGTGTCAAGGGGCTCTGGCCCCTTTTGTGTGTGAGAATGTGGAGCACGCGCGCACAGGAGCAAAGGGAGAGAGGATTTGGGGAAACAGCCCTAGAAATTAGCCAAGCATGCATGTTTCAAATATTCACTAAAAATCGAGTTTTCATGTTACAGTCAACTTTTTCTCAGATTTGTGTACTCAACATTCTCAAGAGTCTTCATATGAACTAGTGATTGAATCAGAGTATCAGTTTTTGGCCGGCGGATGTGTAAAGCATTATTTTAGCATTAGCAATAAATTCAATTTGCTTTATATCAATCATTTTTTGAGGTATGAAGTTGCCTTTGCACATGGTAACATGTTGTAGTGTCTTCCACGTGACATACCAAGTTTGGTGTTGATATCTCAAAGATTTGCTGAGATTTGACCAAACGTCCTGTTTGGTTGCTTTGTTGCAGATTTTGATTGGCTCTACCGGACAAACGGTTTTGAAAATCAGAAATCCCTACGATAACTTTTGTGAGGCTCAGTCTGGATATCATCTATGGCAATTTTGAAGAAAATTCGACCAAAAATGTAGGAGGAGTAGGGAAAAAACGCGTTTCCTTAATCTTTATTGTACAGACAAATTCAATATGGCGGCCGTTATAGCTTCTTGAGGCTTTTTTATTCGTCATGAGAAATAAGGCATATGTAATGAATTTCAGAATTTTGGGACTTATGGCCTGCAAATGGCATCAATTTGAAAATTGACATATTGGGGCGTGGCCTGTAGCGCCACCTATTGTCTCACATGGCCCATGTTTGGTATGGTAGTTACTAATGGTCTGCAGTTTCAACATGCCAAATTTCTCAACTTTTTACGGTACTGGTCTAGGGGCTGCCATTGACTCCCATGGGTAAAAAATAATAATACCACCAATAACAATAGGGTTCTCCTACCGGAGGAACCCTAAATATAGCTGCAAGCAGCAATGGCGGATTCCTCCAAACATTGCGAACCATTGAAAAATGTATATTCTTCACAAATTGTCACTGTATAGAAAAATCCATGCTGTAGACTTACCAATGGGATACCAAATCTGAAATGCAATACCATCAAGATCCACAAGGGCTTTTATCTCAAGCCAAGAAATGAAAGGAGGGGGCTTGGTGAGTCTACCCATTCCAGAAAGCCTTGTATCTTTGTGTATCAGGGCGTGGCCTGTAGCGTCACCTATGGGTGATATTGGGCCATTTGTGGTGTGGTAGTTACTCTTGGCCTATACTATTAATGTTTCAGGATTTTGAGAACTTTTTACCATTGCACACAAAATCGGAAATGCAATACCATCAAGATCCACAAGGGCATTCACTTCAAGCCAAGGAATGAGTGGGGGCTTAGTCAGCCCACAATTGCCTGAAATGTTGTGTATGCGTCTCGCCAAGCTTCCGCGTGTGTCAAGGGAAAGGCTGAGTGTGTGAGAATGTGGAGCGCGCGCGCTGAGGAGCAGAGGGAGACATTACATTGGAAATTTCATTAGCAATTAGCCAAGCATGCATGTTTCAAATATTCACCACAAATCGACTTTTCATCTCACAGTCAACTTTTTTCTCAGATTTGTGTACTAAACATTCTCAAGAGTCTTCATATGAACTTGTGATTGAATCAGAGTATCAGTTTTTGACTGGCGGATTTGTAAAGTATTATTTTATCGTTAGCGATAAATTCGATTTGCTTGATATCAACCATTTTTGGAGATATGAAGTTGCCTTTGCACATGGTAACATCATGTAGTGTATTCCTTGTGACATACCAAGTTTGGTGTTGATATCTAAAAAATTTGCTGAGATTTGACCCAACTTCCTGTTTGGTTGCTTTGTTGCTGATTTTGATTGGCTGTACCGGCCAAACGGTTTAGAAAGTCAAAACGCCATGGGATAACTTTTGTGAGGCTTGGTCTGAAGATCATCTCTGGTAATTTTGAAGAAGATATGACAAAAATTGTAGGAGGAGTAGAGAAAAAACGTTTTTCAATTAATTCATAATGGCGGCCGCATCAATTCGGCTTTTATCACAAGTTATCATGTGTCACACACTGGATGTCCCAAGATATCATGAGACAAAGGAATCACTTAATAAAGGCAAACAAATCAATAGTTATTGGCCAAAACACATTTTTGCTTCCTGCGGCCACGCCCAGTGATCACATGACACCAAATTGTGTAGACATCCTCAGAAGAGGGTTCCGAGTCATCATACCAAGTTTGGTGTTGATATCTCAAAGATTTGCTGAGATTTGACCCAACTTCCTGTTTGGTTGCTTTTTTGCTGATTTTGATTGGCTGTGCCGGACAAACGGTTTAGAAAATCAAAACGCCATGGTATAACTTTTGTGAGGCTTGGTCTGAAGATCGTCTCTGGTAATTTTGAAGAAGATATGACAAAAATTGTAGGAGGAGTAGGCTTTCAAAGGTTTTTGTTACAACCGGAAATAGCGGAAAATCTATATAACCGGAAATTGACGTCATAGGGTGCGTTGAACTCGTCTTGATCCAGGGAATCCAATGGTACCTCATTTTTTAAAATCAGTCATACGGTTCAAAAGTTGCGTGTGTAAACACAAGTCCAACTTTGACCCATTGGTGGCGCTAGAGTGGTCTAATGGGATACATGAAACTTGGTGTAGGTATAGAAGGAACTGTCCTTAATGAGTGTGCCAAATTTCACAAAAAGTTATCCAAGGGTTCTAGGGGCTGCCATTGACTCCCATGGAACTAGAATAATAATAAATATAGCTGCAGGCAGCAATGGCGGGTTCCTCCTCAGCATTGCAAACCATTACAAAATTGACATGACACAGACATGTATTTCATACATGTACACAACATTTCAAGACAATTGGATGAATGGCTGATTTGAAGTCATTTTTTGAAATTCTTCACAAATTGTCACTGTAGAGAAATATCCATGCTGCCGACATTATGGGTTCTTGAGACTTATTTGTTCCCCATTGGCAATAAGGCATGCGTACCAACTTTTAGACATGTTGGACTGACAGGGTTAAAATGCCACCCTTTTGAAAGTGACAACTTTGAAGCGTGTTGTGTCAGGCCACCTGTGCTCTGGTCAGGCCCATCATGCAGAGATCCATTCTTTAAAAGCTTTGATTACAACAATAACTTCATGAAAGTGAGGATACACTTCACTAAAGGAAGTGTGTAGGTTATGTACTACTACTGCTTGCTCTGCCCACACACTTTCCCCATCCATGCGGTTTCCCTCTATCCCAGCGCAGGTCATGCCAAGGCATAAATGCGGCAGCCGTATGAGTATTAGAAGTAGCCCAAAAAACATACCATACACAGTCACACTGTTTTCAAAACTGAAACTGGTTAGAAGACCATGGCTATTAGAACTCTACCTGAATTGAGCTCTCTCTAGAGTCTCAGTCAAACAACTGTCAAGAGTCATGTAGGGAACTGGACCAAGGTATAGCTAATGTCCAACTGTTAGCAAGTGTACCTTGTGATGGTACAGCAGCTTAACAATACTTTGTCATGGTCAGACTCTCTGATCCCATTAAACTACACAACATGCACAATCAGGGTGACCAACAGTATTATCTTAAGTAAAAAACAATAACATTACACACATTTAAGTGAACGAACACAACAACTGAAATCCCTTGCACAAACTATCCCAAACTATTTTCCACAGCTATTTGCGTTTTTGGTGTGCACTGCATGCTGGGTACCCAAGGGCGCTGACGCTACAATATTTATTATCTAGCTGTCTTCCGGCTGTGTAATATGACGAGATGCTAGCGATGCAAACATGAAAGCTTGTCTCGGGGGGTCATGCATGTGATCTCACTACAAGCTTTTGATTACACGTGAGGACTGTTAGCAAAGTATTTCTATTCGTGTTTTGTTAGTGATTGAATGGTAATGTCAGCTAGCTAAAAACAATGTTAGTTAGCTTGGCTAAAATGGTTTTCATAGCAACAGATATCAACAAATCAGATCAATCTAACTTTATTCAGAAGGGGGGGGGGGTGGGAACATATAAACTAGAGGTGAAATGGTAGGCATTGTTCTGCCTTGAAGCTGCGTGCGCATCCTCATTGTTTGTAACCACCAACCCATCTATATGTAAAGATAACATCCAAGCTAGCAATTTCGCCAAATTTGACTGCAGATTTTTTACACCATATGTACTTCGTTATGGTTTTTGAGTCAAACAACTTGCTAAATGATTAAATGTCTGTTAAATGTCAAATCCAACTTTAAATGTATAAAAGAGAGAATTAAACCTAGAGGTTGAAAAGGCTACGTTTGTCTAAACTGACATGCACAAACTCAGAGCACTGAGTTTCAACATCCATGTACACATTTTGTCTCTATTTTTTACTCTACTCTTTAACGCATGACTATGTTTAACTTAATGTCAGCACCTCTCTGTCATCAATTGTCTCTGGAGTGGGGGATGGGGGCTTCTTATCCAACAAATTACATCCCTGAACTTTTAAAACATATCAATGGCCTACTACAATTGTAAACATCCTTTGGCCTTCCCATGCTGGGAAGAAAACTACAGTTTTTCTTTGATTAAACGTTGACCTTGAATAAACGCTGCACCAAAAATGAACATTGTGTAATAAATGGCACCTTCGATTAAACGCCTCCCCCAAAAAATCAGAAAACGGTTATTTAATTGGTTAAATTAAAACACAGTATTTATTACACAAGTAATTTACAAGTGTAGCATACTATTATCCCATGAAACACTGGCAGGCGCAAGTGTCTTTCTTGCTACAGATTTATTTGAAGCTTTTTCTCCAAATCCACCGTTAAAACTAAACTCACGCTGTAATGAGAAAATAAAGACCACATTAGCTTAATATGAACATGCAATGACATGCGCAGCATGTAAATAACATTCACCAAAGTCAAATACAGACACAAAACAACATACTTTGTTGGCTGCATGCTGTAGCCTACACAAGGGAATAGAGGTTTCCTTAGATTGCTAACAACCTCTATAACAACCTTAAACTTATCACTTAGAGTGAATGTGCATAAAGCTCCAGGACCTGACAACATCCCTGGCTGTGTTCTCAAGGCCTGTGCTCCTGAACTGGCAGGTGTTCACTGACATCTTTAACCTCTCCCTGTCGCAGTCTGTCGTCCCCAATAGGTTCAAGGGGGCCACCATCATCCCAGTCTCTAAGAAACCATCAGTGAGCTGTCTCAATGATTACCGCCCTGTTGTGATGAAATGCTTTGAGACGTTAGTCAAAGACCACATTACATCCTGCCTGTCACCTGCATTAGACCCACTCCAGTTTGCATATAGGCCGAACAGGTCTACAGATGATGTTGTAGCTTTGGCCTTGAACACTGCTCTCTTTCACTTGGATCAGAACAACATATACGTGCGGATGCTCTTCATCGACTTCAGCTCCGTTTTCAACACCATAGTACCATCCAGGCTCATCATAAAACTACAGGACCGGAACATCAGTCCTTCCATGTGCAGCTGGACAGGACACAGGCAGTACGGCTAGGTAACATCACCCCACCAGTCTAACACTCAGCACTGGTGCCCCACAGAGTTGTGTGTTAAGCCCACTGTTGTACTCTCTGTTCACCTATGGTTGTGCAGCCACAAAAAGGTCCAACACTATCATTATGTTTGCTGATGACACCACCATTATCGGCTGCATCAAGAATGGTGATGAGTCTGCCTACAGAGCAGAGGTGGCAACAATGACATCCTGGTGTCAGCATAACAGCCTGTTGCTTAATGTAGCAAAAAACAAGGAGTTGATAGTGGACTACAGGCGGCTGCAGGGAGAACATGCACCCATTCACATCGCGGGCACAGCTGTGGAGAGTCAAAAGTTTCAGATTTTTTGGGATCAACATCAGTGAGGATCTGAGCTGGACCACCATATTGGTGTGGTTACAAGGACAGCGAAACAGAGGCTCTTTTTTCAGCGGCGACTGTGGAAATTTGGCATGGACTGCACTATACTGACCAATTTTTACCGGTGCACCATTGAGAGCATACTGACTGGTGGCATTACAACATGGTTTGGCAACAGCACTGCCCAGGACAGGAAGACACTACAAAGAGTGGTCAAATCTGCACATCGTATTACAAGGACTGCATTACCATCCATTCAGGACCTTTACAGCCAGCGGTGCAGGAGAAAGGCCAAGTGGATCATTTATGACCCTAGTCATCCCTGCCACAGTCTTTTCTCCCTCCTGCCTTCTGGAAGGCGATACAAGAGTATAAGGTCCTGTACCAGCAGATACAGGGATAGTTTTCTCACACATGCCATCAGGATGCTGAACTGTCCTTGAAATATCTTTTTGCACTACAATTTTTCTTATTTTTTCTACCCTTTTTCTCCATTCTTATAAATGCTGTTTATGAGTATATGATAATAAACTTGAACTTGAAACTTTTATCAGAGCTTTAAATTGTCTGTGCTTCGCTTGCTGTTAGGTTGTCGACTCTCACTCATGAGCGTCCCAAAAGGCCTTCAAAATAAAGTCACGTAATAATTCTGAATACAATTATATAATTCTAAATTAAGACATTGCTTGAAAAAAAATTATACATTATTATAATGCAATTGCGACAATTGCATTCAGGCCTATAGATAGTTATACATATTGTATACAATATGGCGAGGTAGCTGACTTAACCATTCCTGAATGTGCTTTTCATCAACACCAAGTTTGCGTGCTATAGATCTGTTGCTGGTGGTGAGTGCTTTCTGCACAGGTTTCTGTTTGAAAGCTAAAGTGTAAGAATGTTACGGCATGCTGCGTCAGATTTGTACACAAAGTAGAGACACGCGCGGCATACATTTTACACTGGGCTTTTGTTTGACTTCCTTGTCTATTCTGTGTTTGTCTATGGCTGCACTGCAGCTACAATTCACTGAATCTCTCTTACCAATTAAACGTTGCCCTTGAATGAACGCCACCCTCGAATAAACGCTGCACCACTAACTGCTCTATTAAAAGGGTTCACTATGAAGCAAACCATTCTAACAAAATAATAACAACATTTACAATGATTTCAACAAGAAGTCTCTCTGACTTGACAACTCTCTAAACAAGCAACTTTCCAAAGCAATCTCTGAAACAGCTGACCAGTGTGGTAATTTTATATCATATAGGTCATATAGGTTCTTCAGTGTATTCTGAAGCTGGACCATGTTGGTATTTTCTTTAATTGCTTTAGTCACACCCAGCTCCAGGCGATGAGCTATGCAGTGTATGGAGATGAGGTATGGGATGTCCCTCAGAAGCTGCGCTGCCACCCCATTCCTGCATCCGACATTGACTGCTGCTCCATCGCTGCCAAATCCCACTAGCCGGTCTTTCCAGTCATCAATGCCAGCTTTTTCAAATGCTTTGAAGAAAAACAATAAAAGAGAAGTTGAGCACCATTCATTAAAATGTAAACATGAAAACATCAGAATCAGAATTCGGTTTATTCGCTATAGATATTGCATTGCAAAAACGAACCCCTCTGGATTAAGGGAGTTGCAACCAAATCAGGTTCACTTGTCAATTGCGTTGTTTATTCCAATATCATAATGATATTTGAAGTGAAAACACTTGTGCACAGTTAATCTACCATACAACCATTCCACATTACCTGCATAGATGGCATCCAGGATCCCAGAAGCATTTCCTTGTTTAACAGCCTGAATGGAGAGGTAAGCATTTACTGGACCTTCGTCTGCCATGAAGCGGACATAGACATTTTCAACGGTGCCACCATCAGTTGCCCCATCAATCATGATGGAGAAGTGTTTGGCTTTCCTCAACTTCTCCATGAGCTTTTCCCTCTCCACATCATATATGTTACAAATGAACCTGCAAAGAACAACATTATTATGTTAACACTTTGGGTAATGCACACAAGAAAGCATCGGCTACTGGATTTGGTCTGTGTGTGACATACCGAGCACAGGCTTTGTCTGATTTGTAGCTGTCTGGGAGTGTCCCACCGGTCCTGTTAGTGAGCCCATGAAGTTCAGGAAATTGAGTGAAGGGTTGCTCCTCATTTGCAATGTAATAGGCTGTGTGCATAACATTCTTAATTTTATTAAACATTGCCGGGTCCATTTTTTGTTCTCCTTGGACTACAGCTGGCACTTTTGCATGAGGATCTTTTGCCTTCTCAGAAACAGCACAGTGCTGGTGGTGTTTGCTGGTCCCGTGGGACAACAGTGTGTCATGTCTGAAGGCACTTGTCCCTTTGACCAACGAAGATGAGCTGTAATATTATACAAATAATATAGTTAACAATTTAGGTGTTATTTGTTATATAAAACATGTACACAATTTCTGCAGAATGAAACATTTTCTGTTATGTACTGTATTGCAGCTTCGTCCCAAGACCTCTAAAGACCTTGAAGCTAATTTAATGCTCAACACTTGAACGGGGGCTTATTACTTGAAAGAGGAATTATTAACTGTGTCGTCTCGGTTACACTATCAGGGCTTGGAAATACTGTGACTTGCTAAAGTAGGCAAATGGCTAGTAGAACATAACATTTCATAATAATTTCAGTAAATCAAAAAGCTGTAAGACCCAGTGAAATGTTCTATAGGCCTACAGCATGCAAACTAACGTTAGCTAGCATCACTAACGACATTGGCTAACTGAACTTAGGCTATATATCCTCAGTATTTGCAAGCTAGCTAAACTTATACTATATATAAAATAATTTTGTAGACATAACAATACATTTTGCCACTGTTTTCTACAATTTCACTTTCTACCCGGCAGAGGCTGATTTACCAAGGGATCCTTTAAAGGTGTAGCAACTTTACAGTTGACTCATAAGGTGCTGTTTTTGTAATGTTTGTTCTTCTTGGTGTTTTCCCTGGCACTTGGCCGGGCTGCGGAGCTTGAAGTAACATAACTCTACACTCCTCCACCACTGTTCTTCTGAGGCGGGTAAAAATGTAGCAGTATGTTTCGACCAGAGCCATAGAAAAAGAGAGTTGCGACACGCTTTGATCTCGCCGACACGTGATCACGTGGTTCATGTAGCTCGCTGTAGTTCCAAAAAACCCACTGCTGTCAACCGGTTTGAATGGTTTTCAATGAAGCTGGCCAACGGAAGTCGCTTTCTCAGGCAAATGATGAATGAAACAGGCTCGGTTAAAGAAATACGATATTCTAGCTATCTTCAGCAGACTCGTATCTACAAAAGGTAGTCCTCCCTGACGTGTTTGGTGTAGAATGGAGTGAAATACAACATTGTGAACACTCACTGCCAGTGAAACACAGGAAAAAAGCTAGAGCTTTTTTGTCACGTGGTTCCGGTAGCTCGCTGTAGTTAAACAAAACCCCCACTGCTGTCAACCTGTTTGAATGGTTTTCGGCGGGACAGACAGCAGCACCATCTCGATTCACAGACATTTTCGGTATATTAACACATAATGTCAATTGGGTACTGGTGTGTTGTATCATGTATGTCTGATACTTTATTAACATGTATGTATTACATGAACTTATAATACATAACGCAATATTGTGAAGCAGAGCTAGAAATGGCTATGCTAGTTACCATACTGTACCAATTGTACTGTACCATACTGTATATACCAAACAGTAGCCTTATGAGGACTAACTATATTGTTCCACTTAACGTTTAACCTTCGACTGTTGAAGTAAATGGGACTTTTTATTCATCAGCCCACTTACAATTTACCACATTAACAACACTTATATTTGTAGTACTTGATGCAAGTTGAATCTAACCATTATCACCAGCAACTGCTCAATTTAAGACAAGAAAGGAGTTTGGTAAATAGAACAGAATAAACAAGGCAACCAACTGCATTCAATAAAACATTTTATTGTACAATATGTCCAGTGTTCTTCCACTCCTTTTGTTTGTGGTGATCTTTTGGCTATGATACATGTAGGCCTACAGCTAGCTAGAGTTACAGTGTTGCTTACGTAGACCTACAGTCTAGCTCCAACTGCATTTAGAATCTAACAAGCTTACGATAAACTTTAACTAAAGCTAGCTATATAAAATACTACTAATAACAATTGATATGTGGTGGTCGAAATATGAAAAAATGCAGGATTTTCGTGAATTTACCAGCTAACTTGCTTCGGACCCCTTAATCTGCAATTCATTGTTGCTAGCTCTACTAACTAGGCTAATAAGAGCTATATATAGAAGACTTACTTTGTATGCCAACAAACACCAATAATTAGAACTAATTTGACAGACTATAAGCCAACTGACTTCTGGTTATGATACACATGCTCTCTAGCTAGCTTCAGTAAAAGTGTTGCTTATGTTAGATACTAGCTAGACCTACCTTTGACATCGATAACTGTGACACCTCAGAGACCTGTGACTGCTCAGAAGAGACCATCCTCAGGTAATGGGGTCCACCAAATGGGGTCCCAGCCAAGAGGGCATGTGACCCACCAACGGATGTGCGCAGGGACATGGTCGCACATTTCCTGTGAAGACAACGAGAGGACGCTGCAGACACTGCATAAAAGGATATTCTAATAAGCTCTGCAGAAAGTGCAATCTCCGTCTCTGCTTTTCAGAGGAAAGGAATACATTCTAATTCATCAAAATATGACTGTTGGGTGATTATTATTAATGAAATGTACTGTTATAGTGCTATGTAAGCAATCCACACTCCAAATTAACCATTAGTTGTTTTGTGTATTTGTTCTGACAGTTTGAGAGCAAATGCTGAAATTCTGCTCCCAACTAGGCCCAACGTTGCATCATTACAACGTTTCCCTAAAAACGTACAAAAACATATTTTTGGAATTAATCCTTCTTTATCTTCATCAGAAGACTCTTACAACATCATCTGACTAAAAAACTTTTTTTAGACATTTTTATGTTTGGGTCTTACAGGGTTAATGAATGAATGCAATAGGAGTAGGCTAAATGCCTGAAAATATCACGAGAAGGGAAAAACTTAAAAGGACGTTCAAGTCATAGGGATTAGGTCTATTTTTACACCGGTCTGCCAAATGTATTCGTTTTGAGGCTGCCTCTTGCAGGGGAAATGACAAGACATCTATTTCATTCTACACTTCACTCTTAGTATTTTGAGTTGTAAATTAGCAGCAAAAAAATAATGCTTTTAAATCTATGTAATCTTTATAAATAATAAGTATGCATTTTTATATAAAATATACAGAAATATCAGTTGTAAAAATGGCATTAAAAAACGGACACCTGTGCAACCAACGCAAGCAAGCACACCCTACAATTTCCCCAGAAATTGTACCCTCTCTAGTTTAGCTTGCTTTGCCGAGCTAGAACAACGACGGAGCCAGATATTCAAGTTTACAGTTTCTTTAATCCGACACAAAACTTAAGCAGTCCAACTAAAAACACGAAGCAAAAAGAGTATAGACCCTGCACGTATAATACTACAGTACTAATAGTATTGATTTTCGTAAAGTTCACATGTATCTGCTTCTTGATCGGACTTGTACCGAGAGTACCGGGAGTCAGGTGGCTGAGCGGTGAGGGAATCGGGCTAGTAATCATAAGGTTGCCAGTTCGATTTCCGGCTGTGCCAACGTTGTGTCCTTGGGCAAGGCACTTCACCCTACTTGCCTCGGGGGAATGTCCCTGTACTTACTGTAAGTCGCTCTGGATAAGAGCGTCTGCTAAATGACTGAATGTAATGTAAAATGTACCACATTCTGACAGTTTTCTGCAATGCCAATACTAAAAAATATAATGCGGGTCACGTGAAAAAAGGATCCAAAGACTCGTAGAAAGACAGAGTCGGGAAATGAACGAATCGTTTGTTTCCTCTAGCTACCAGTACAGAGCCTATGCAGGTCACGTGAAAAAAGATCCAAAGACTCGTAGAAAGACAGAGTCGGGAAATCAACGAATCGTTCGTTTCCTCTAGCTACCAGTACAGAACCTATGCAGGTCACGTGAAAAATGATCCAAAGACTCGTAGAAAGACCGAGTCGGGAAATGAACAAATCGTTTGTTTCCTCTAGCTACCAGTACAGAACCTATGCAGGTCACGTGAAAAATGATCCAAAGACTCGTACCCGAAGACCGAGTCGGGAAATGAACGAATCATTTCTGTTTACTTGGACGAGCCTATGCAACAGTCCCGATGCGCGGCCACGAGAAAATTAATGAATCAGTCTTTGAGGGGACTCATTACTCCCGAGTCCTTGTAAGGATTCGTTCAAAACGACACATCACTACTAGGGGGGGAGTTGCCAAGATGGCCACTTGAACGCACGCTTCCTACCAAGCTCTGCATACCAACTTTTGATAGATGGTGAAAATATCTTTTTTCTGAACTGCCAAACTAATACTCTTCTTGCTAGAACACCATGTTAACCTTTCCTGCTCTGTCTGTCTCTGACCGTAGTTAGAGATTGCAGGGGAGACTGTGTTCAATGCTCCAGGGCCGAAGTATTACAGTTTTTCCCCATTGCTTTGGCTCATTTCACGAAACAGAAATGACATTCTCAAAACAACACGTGCAAACCTCCAAACCACTGGGCACTTGTTCACAACCGATTGGAATTTTTCATTCCTTTAATCAAATTGCAATTGTATTAGCACATCCTCGTAAATGACAAGTGCAATTGCCTACAGTTTGCACAAATTTCTAATGATTTAGCACATCTTTGAAATGGTTAAGTACAATTGCCTTCAGTTAGGCCAATTACCAATTGAATATATCTTGCTGGTATAAACTGATTGTTGCTTCTCAGTCAAGTGGTTATTCTCTGCAAAACATGTTGGCATAATTTCCTTGTGTACATCATCACCTGAACAATAGTTCACTCCACTGTCAAAATCTTTCAGGCACATAATACCATGAAAAACATCATGGTATATACTGTAATATGGATCTCTTGGATCATCTGCTTACAGTCTTTGTCAGGTGCAACTAGAACTTTACTAAACAAGGAGACACATCCGATCACCAATCACACAGTAAGTTTAGTTAGCTGACAGGAGCTATCCAGGAGTATAAATGCAGCCATCAAATATATAGAGCTTGTCCCAGGGCAGCTCGGGGGCAACATCACCATGTGTGCTGCCATGCTTTCAGAGAAAGGTGTAGTCACCCACATTCCCAGTCTTGGCCCATACAATACCCAGAAGCACCTGGTGTTCTTGGACCGCCTGCACTCCGATCTTATCCCTCTACATGAGAGGGGTTTGGTAGGGCCTCACTTGCTTACATTTGTCATTGTGTGGGACAATGTAAGCTTCCACTGTGGCCCACTCATCAGGGTTCACTGCCCATCCAAGAATGCTGATGGTGCTCTTATCACCTTACTCCCCATTCCTCAATCCTATCGAGAAGTTTCTTTTTGCATGGAGGTGGAGGGTCTATGAGCATCGGGCTCAAAACCAGAGGTCCCTGCTCCAGGCAATGGATTCTGCTTGTGATGATGTCACAGCAGATCAGTGTAGGGGATGGTTGCAGCATGCACAACGATTCTTCCCCTGTTGCAGGAGTGAGGACGACAACTAGTGAAACTCCAGCTTTGCTTTACTTTCTTACTGTATGTGTTGTTAGTGTAGGTTATACATAATGTTAGTTTTGATGTGCTTATTGTATGACAGTATATTGTGCTGTACATGTTTCCTGTTACAGTAACCACGATGTATGGCTATTACAGTAATAATTTCCATAGCAGTGTGAGTGCAATATGTGATGTGAAACCTTGTAGGCTACTCTTGAATTACTTTAATCTTTTTTCTGTTTGATACACATTTACATTTTATATTTATTCATTTAGCAGACGCTTTTATCCAAAGTGACTTCCAAGAGAGAGCTTTACAAAAGTGCATAGGTCAATGATCATAAACAACGAGTTAGCCCCAAAAACATTGTGGGTAGCCAAAACATGAAGCATACATTGTGAAAAGCAAATAAGTGCCAATGGGAAGAAACATAAAAGCATGTAGTTACTAAACAAGTTACAATTACATGTAAGCAACATGAACTTCACAAGTGCAAGAGTGGGAGCGGGGAGTCAGGTGTCTGAGCGGTTAGGGAAGCGGGCTTGTAATCAGAAGGTTGCCAGTTCGATTCCCGGCTGTGCCAGATGACGTTGTGTCCTTGGGCAAGGCACCTCACCCTACTTGCCTGTACTTACTGTATGTCGCTCTGGATAAGAGCGTCTGCTAAATGACTAAATGTAAATGTAAGAGTGTACCTGTAGGAAAGCAAGCAACAATACGTAATATAATTCACAGCGAGTACAACAAGTTACAGTAAATCAGTTAGAACTAACCAACAAGAGCAACAAGTCCCTCAATAAGTGTCATTGTGTTCCTGGAGGAAACTAACATCAGGTCCAGCAAATCAATCCTAAGTACCGTTGTACTCCCTGTAAGGATGAGATATCTCAGCAGGCAGGCCGGAAAGAGTCACAACAATTATAAAAAGGGTTGACTCGGTTTTATTAGCTCGACGTCGGATCATGCCACCAATCCACAACAGAGTGGCTAGCATGAGTGAAGACTCTCTCTTACAAGAGTGCTTAAATACAGTATCTGGACATGTTCAAACATAGAATGCACAGAATCGGGTGGGGGTGTAAGGCTAGAGGAGGGTGCAGTCCCGTTCACCGCTCGGAAGGTCAGTACCAGGGTCTTGAATCTGATACGGGCCGTGATGGGAAGCCAGTGGAGAGAGATGAGGAGCGGGGTAACATGGGAGCGTCTGGGTAGATTGAAGACACATAGTATTCTGGAAAGAAAACATCTACTACAGTAACTGTAGCACAGTGCACAAGGGATATTTCTAAGGTCCACTGCCATACTGACAAAACATCTAAACATTTTGACCTGCAGTGTTTACACAATGCCAAAGGGACTTTTCATTTTGGGGGCACTGACTATTTGTATGAGAAAAGGATTTAGTTTTGACTGATGAGTTGTCTGTTTTAGGAGAGAGATGACCCTTTGTAGGTGTGCCATGGTGTTTTGCTGAACCATCTAGGTTATTTTGGCAAATGTATTTAAAGCTTTGAGAATGTCCTCTTTTTTCTTGAGAGATGAGCCAAAGCAATCGAGAAGGAACTTTTCATTTTGGGGGCACTGACTATTTATATGAGAAAATGATTTGGTTTTGAAGCATGAGTTAACTGTTTTGGATGAGATATGACCTTTTGAAGGTGATCTATGTAGTTGTGCTGAACCATATAGGCTATATTGCCCAATGCACTTAGAGCTGTGAGAATGTAATTTCTGTTTCAAGAATTGAGCCAAAGCAATGGAGAAAAACTGTAACAGTGCATAACTTCAGGGTTAATTCCCTTCTGCTGCTGGTTAGAAAATGAATGCCCACTGTATTCTTTCCCTATGATTTATTATTTTCACACTCAAATACTGTTACAGCAGATACGTTTGCTCCGGTCGCTACATTCAGAACACGTTTTTAGCATCACCTCTTTCACTCGCTCCCGCTCCCTCGCTCTGCCACACCCACGCTGTACGTGCTGTTCTTAAAGGAGCCGCACCATTTTACAACAACCAGGTTTTTGATTATTTAAAATTATATTTCCCAAAATGTCACAGCGTGCTGACAGAAAGAGAAATCTTGTGGCTAAATCCTCGGCTAGCAATGCGGCATCACCCAATGTCGCTACACCGGTAGCAAACGCTTTAATTGACAATTGCCACGACTATACTGGGCTGACAGAGTCTATGCCACTTACTGTGTCCGACAAAGATTTTCCTTCTTTGCCTATAACCCCCAGAAAACCTCCAGCTTCCAAGAAAGACATGTTTGAATTGGGCCCAGATATCACTGCCAATGATGATGTTATCACCACTCTTTCCAGACTCATCAATGCAAGGTCCGATTCCATAGAGAAAATGGTTAACGACAACGCAATGAAAATCGAGGGCTTAAAAAAAACTGTTGACTTTGTATGCTTGTGAATCAAGGATGTTAAGTTAAAGGTAGCCCACATCGAAAAGCGTGTTGAAGTGGAAGAAGGATAGGTGGACTTGTGCCAAAGAAGACTCGCGGAACTTGAAAGCTACTCCAGACGGTGGAACCTGAGACCGTATGGAGTTCCCGAAGCTGATGGGGAGAACATGCGGCAAGAGGCAATCAAAGTCTGCCAAGTTATCCTACCTGCTGAGAAGTCTAAGCTAGCGGATGTTGTCGACACTGTACATCGCCTTGGCACGAGACGGCAGGTTGACTCCAAGCCTAGAGGTGTCATTCTCCAGTTCACATCACGGTTTTATAGGGATGCCATTTGAAGAGCAGCCAAGAAATCTACGTTCTTACGCGATAACAATCTACGATTTGATGAAGACCTCTCGAAAGCAGACAGAGAGAGGAGAGAGAAATTGTGGCCAATTGTGGAAAAAGCACGTAAGGAAGGGAAAGCGGCCTACTTCAACAGAGGGCGCGCCTTCATCAACGGATCCGAAATCAACCTTCCTCCTTGAGGACTGTCACAGACTGTGCGTGGTGGTCAACATAGGCTGCCTAGATGCCTCTGGTGAGAGCATGACCCCACTCCCGGTTCCGAAGTGATTTACCTGCACAGGCTTACTGGAATATTGAACGTTTGCCATTGGGTGTGCTCACGCCTTCGGCGAGCACAACCATTGTTCTCTCGCATATATATTTATTGGGTGTGCTTTGCCTTCGGCAAGGGCACAACCTTTGTTCTCTCACATATATATTATTATTGGGTGTGCTCAAGCCTTTGGCGAGAGCACAACCTTTGTTCTCTCACATATATATTATTTTTATTATTCTTTTTGCCCCCCTAAAACTCAGTCAATATTTGGCCTACATAGACAAAGTAGGTGTCAAAAGTTTCGTCTTGGTAGCGATTGAGTTGCTTCTATTGGAATTTACGTTCCGTTGCATGGTTTAGGCTGAAGTTAAGTTTTTGTGGCGAAAAGTGAAGCTAACGGTGGCTAATTTGCTAGCCACAGTCACTGACGTTACTAACGTCACTACGTCACTAACGTCACGAAAACACGCGTGACTACCTTTGGCAGAACATTCGTTTCGCATCTGTTAACTTGGGGGATAGCTAGGCTAACTATAGCTTTACTGCAAGGCAGCTGCAGAAACGCCACAAGCAAAGAGGCCAGGGTGATAACTATTTACTCATTTTACTTTGTGACATGACACACAATTGGTATGTGTAATGTACAATATAAGCTGATATTATTAAGGAAGTACATCTACTTTCGGAAACAGTAGTCTACTATTTCACTGAAGTATTAGCATCATGACGTTAGCCTGTGTTGCCCGGGCAACACATACTACAGTGGTCTATGATGTATCTGTTTTCAATCGTTAAAATAAACATTCCTCACATATACATTTTCGTTGTAGGATTTATTCTGACATTAGTAAACGATTTGTTGGTGAAATTACCATTACCTGTGGTTTCAAACCAGTGTAGCTCACTGCAACGCTGTAGCTTACGTGAGACACACTACAAAAACATCTACACTACACAGCTGTTTAGGAAGTCAAACGGCGACAGAACATGTTCAGCACTCCCCTTACTTAAATCAAAAGTCTATCTAACTACTAACCTGAACTTCATTGCCACAGCCTAAACGTTGTCAATATGTTCATGAAAATAATTAATTTCATCTTAAACCGTACAACGGAACGTTAAATCCAATTCAACCAACGCAATCGCTACCAAGATGAACACAGCAGTAGTCTAGTACTATGCCGTAGTAGTACAATTTACCGGGGCAGCTTCTCCACACAGGGCTATATCGCATTTTGCGTTGTTACTGACAATGATCGCTACCAGTGAGCTTTTTATGAATGAGCGATTTTCCACTAAATAAATGTCAAGCTTATTCACGTTTTGGGGGGCATATTTTCAGTTAGCAGATGGTACTGTTTGAATCGCGATTCCATCTTCTACTGCCGGGTAACGTCGTAGAATAATCTTCAAAGGGGGTTCTTTATTAATGAATGAATGCAATGAGTAGGCTAAATGCATGAAAATATCACGAGAAGGGAAAAACTTAAAAGGACGTTTAAATCATAGAGATTAGGTCAATTTGTACACCGGTCTGCCAAATGTATTCGTTTTGATTCAACGATGAGGCTGCCTCTTGCCTCTTGGGGAAATGAGAAGACATCCATTTCATTCTACACTTCACTCGTATTTTCAGTTGTAAATGAGCAGCAAAAAAAAAATGCTTTTAAATCTATGTCATCTTTATAAATAATAAGTATGCATTTTTATATAAAATACAGAAATATCAGTTGTAAAAATGTCATTAAAAAACGGACCCCTGTTCAACCGACGCAAGCAAGCACACCCTACAATTTCCCCAGAAATTGTACTCTCTCTAGTTCGTTTTGTTTCAACGATGAGGCTGCCTCTTGCAGGGGAAATGAGAAGACATCTATTTCATTCTACACGTCACTCGTATTTTCAGTTGTAAATGAGCAGCAAAAAAAAAAAAGCTTTTAAATCTGTCATCTTTATAAATAATAAGTATGCATTTTTATATAAAATATACAGAAATATCAGTTGTAAAAATGTCATTCAAAAACGGACCCCTGTGCAACCGACGCAAGCAAGCACACCCTACAATTTCCCCAGAAATTGTACCCTCTCTAGTTATTATTTATTTTTGCCCCCCTAAGGATCCGTCAATATTTGGACTACATAGACAACGTCGGTGTCAAAAGTTTCGTCTTGGTAGCGATTGAGTTGCTTGTATTTTTATTTACGTTCTGTTGCACGGTTTAGATTTGAATTAAGTTTTTGTGGCAAAAAGTGCCTTTTGTCGGCAAAGGGAATCAGTGCAAGCCTAACGTCACAACGTCAGCCCACGTCAACAACGACTCATAAATACGACGTGCATAGATGTACTAGTAAGACTGCGCACAGTACTGGCAGCATCATACATAAGCAATTCAAGACTTGCATGTACAGTAAGTAATGTCACATTAAATAATGTAATTAAACTCAAGCTTGTTTGGTGTGTCACTGTTTTCCGTGCCACAGCCTAAACTTGATGTCAAAAGAAACGTTTTTCATATCCGGCGCATTCAAACAATCCCTCAGTGAATTTTGGCTAACAACAGCAGCTAGGCTAGCTTGCTCATAGCACAATTTACCGAGGTCAGCTTCTCCACCGTGCAGGGCTCTAGACTGAGATCAAATGGTTGCATTTGGCATTGTTACTGACAATGATCGCTTCCAGGAAACTTCTTTTGAATTAGCCATTTCCCTCTAAATAAATGTCAAGCTTATTTACGTTTTTTGGGGGGCATATTTTCAGTTAGCAGATGGTACCGTTTCAATCGCGATTCCATCTACTTCTGCCGGTGACAATGTTCCTATGTTACTTAGAATAGCTTGTTTCAAGGGGGTTCAGCTTGTTTCAAAGGGGGTTCTTAATAAATGAATGCAATATGAGTGACATCCATAGCGACTTACAGTAAGTACAGGAATCTACACTTCACTTTTTGTATTTTGAATTGTACATGAGCAGCAACAAATGTAGGCTATGCTTTTAAATCTATGCAATCTTCATAAATAATAAGTAGGTATTTGTATATAAAATATACAGAAATAGCAGTTAATAAACGGACCCATCTGCAACCGATGCAAGCAAGCACACCCTACAATTTCCCCAGAAATGGTATCCTCTAGTTACATTTGTCATGCCATGAACATAATAACGTTCATTACAAAATGGTTAAATCTGCTTTAGAATAACGGAAATAAACTCTACAAACAACCGTCATGTATGTGTGCAAACATTTGTAAAACTGGCTACAGATAAGTCAGGCAACTGTAGATTATGAAGCCCTTTCTCCTTGTGCTCATTCAGCTCAGGTAAATCAGCGATCGGCTAATGTTCACTTTTGTGCTCGTGCCCTGTTTGTATCCGCAAGCACATTTCCAGGAAACTTTTCTTGACATAAGCAAATAAATGGGGTGTGTGAAAGAAATTTTGGGCCTATGTACAATGAATGTGTTTTAGGATAAGTTTACAGTTGGTTAAGTAGCTTGATACAATGAATGTTGATTCAAATCCATTTGGTAGAGATGCCATTTGCAGTTTTATGACACCTAACTAGGAGACGTGAAGTCTAAGAGACGGGAAGTCTGGGTGACCTGAGAGAGTTCTTGTCACCTGGGGGGAAGAGACAGTTGGTCTGAAGACAATGTGGATTCAACTGTATTGTTCTAAGGATTTAACCAATGACAGAAGAGATTTGGTATAGCTGCATGTCTGTAGGATGGACCAATGACTTTTGAGAACTGTTGTATCTATAAAATGGTCTGTTGAAGAATGTTCTGGGGGGGTTCAGGGCCATCAGCTGGGTAGTGCTGGTGGGCTGGATTCTCCCGGTTCCATTCTAGAATGCTAGATGGAGCTGTATAGAATTGTCTTTGTGTTATTGTCTTATGTTTGTGTGTCGATGATGTTATGTTGATAACGTTATTATGTTCAAATCTACGTCAAATAAACATTAACTCTGTACTTCACCCGACTTCAGCTTAAACGATTGATTCTCTCAAAAACTTCCACGACAGGTGCTAGTTTACCCATTTTGGACTGGTTTGAAAATTAGCAAAAATCAGGAAAAATTATTCTATGAAAAGCTAGTAGTATGAGCCAGGTTCGAGAATCAAACAGAAGTTATTGGGGGAGATAATTTTGGAAAAGTTGACTGGAGTTAATAGAATAAAAACGACCGGACGAGCCGGGTACCTAACCGGAAATGCAATACCACCTACATCCACCGGCGCCGTTGCCTCAATCCAAGGGGCGAGGGGTGTGTGTCTGCTCAGTACCCATGAAGTAGCTCTCAGTTTCAAAAAGGTTGGTGACCCCTGGCACAAAGCTAAAGACGGACGCATTGTGGTGGTATCTCACCACACGCGGGAATATATATTTCTTGCAAGCCTCCACCCCAAAGAGTATAGAACACAAGAGGCGAAGCTTAATATTATGTCCCATTGCAACATCAGCCCCCTGCAGCGGTCCTACACATCCGCCATTTTGGACTGTGAATCCAGTAAAACGTCACTCCAACAAATAGCCGTATCAATGTACAAAAAAATGATCAATATTGTATCGCCATATACTTAATGTCTCTACCGAAATAACATATTTAAAAAAAAAAAGAAAACTTTCTCGTCCGGACGCTTTACAGTTTCCGGTGTGTGGATTGCTTCCGTGCACCGCTCATAACAAGACGGATAGACGGGCTCCCCAGAAGGCTGCATGATGAAGGATCCGCACACCGAACGTACAACTGGACACCTGCCACCAATGCTTTGATGGACACGGTTGCAGCTTGCAGGACTCAAAACGGTGCACCCTGCAAAGGGCACAGCACAGACATGTTTACAGGCAGAGGGCTCACAAAGAACGCATCATGGTATGTATAAGAATATTGAAGCTAGGCAGGAGTTGACGGTATTCACTTGCCCTTTGACGAGGGCACAGATCGGGGAAGCGTCCCTGCAGGCTACCTGCAGCATGCAGATACCTATTGCAATCAGTATAGCTGGCTTCATGCAGACCGTCTCACAAGCTTCTTGGTTCATCATTATTGTTACTCATTATCTGACGCATTGATTACATCAGACACATATGTTCAGCATTGTCAGTACACATTGGTATATCTAAAGGTGTAACCGGGCCAGGGTATTCTTCTCTGCCTTGAGAAAAAGAAGCTCAACGCTCCAATTGAAAATGTTCCTCTTATGATGTCATAAGACAACATGCGTGCAATTGACTGTAGACCAGATAGGCTACAATATTAGGGGACTGCTAAGGCTGTATAAAGCATCCAAAACAGCATGTCATGGGACCTTAAGATGCGTCTCTTAAGTAAGAGACATAACTAGTAGTATATGAAATAGCAGCAGGATTAGCATCATAGATTCATTCCTTTACAGGACACATCCTATTAAACTATTACTGCTATTAACCGACAACGTTTGCCGTCTCCATGGTTAGGCTACTTCAAATGTCACTAGGACGATGTACTCCAGTGCTTCCGCTGTATTCATCATACCGCTGCTCGGAATGGAATGAAACGTCATCAAATGCGAGCGAGTAGATTGGATCTGCTCCACGATTCTAACAACCAATTTAAACGGCGCGAATACAGCAAGCACTTCTGTTCGGCTCGGTCAAGCAGTAACAAACAGGGCAGCTTAGTAACAGTAACACTACTACACGCCGAACCCCATGTTGTACAACGGACAGTCCTTAATGTTGGCCGACAAGGCCAAACGAGAACTGCGCCTGACTCGGTGCCCCGAGTTTCCACCGACCCCATCGGTGCAGGGCTCCTCGGATGGAGAATCATCAGGAAGCAGCTCGATTAGTGGACTTCGTAAACTTGTCCACTAATTTAGTGATAGCTGTCATCATAGAATTACAGCATTCATCCACGTCCTCCGTGGCAAATAGTTAGGGATGACTAACCTTATATCATTGTCAGTGTTACATGATTTGCCAAAGTATTCTAGTCTTTTTTTAGTCAATTTTCTAACAGTCAAAGTCATGTTGTGATCTGATAGCCCTGTTATTAAATTATAAGTTCTTGTAATACGATCAGGTTTATTTGTAAAAGCCATGTCAATTAGTCTTAGTCTGTCTAGTAATCCTAGTGGGTCCTTTAATCATTTGTTGATACGTAAATGTTGTCATTATTGTTTTCAGTTTGAGTTTATAACTTTTGTCGGACCAATTGATGTTATAATCACTATACTATATTATAAAGGCAGGTCGGCCACCCCCTGGAACTGGTTGCTCCAAATATACCTTGGATACCAGTCTGATGTTGCAACTGTTGTGTCAGACAACCTTGCACAAAAATCTGATATGGTGACATGTATCTGACAGTCCTTGATTCCATTGATTGCAAAACAATCCAAGGTCACGTTTTATACGAGGCAGGTAAATGAAGTGAAGAGCCCAAAGATTTACAGTTACATTTAGCAGACGCTCTTATCCAGAGCGACTTACAGTAAGTACAGGGACATTCCCCCGAGGCAAGTAGGGTGAAGTGACTTGCCCAAGGACACAACGTCATTTGGCACGGCTGGGAATCGAACTGGCAACCTTCAGATTACTAGCCCAACTCCCTCACCGCTCAGCCATCTGACATCTGAAAGATGCCTTTCGTTGTTGGCAATAATGATTCCTTCATTTTCTAGATATGTAAACAAGGAGTGGTAGACATCTGTTTCAAGTATTTTATTGTCAGGTACACAGAACACCACACAGTCAGACTGGGCACTGACATTTTTGGGACAATACAATGCAAAGCAACCTGGCATAACATAAGTACTTAGAACATAGATTACATCTATGATAAGCTAAAAGAAAAATTATAATAAAAAATTATAAACCTCCTAAATATACAAAATAGTATACAATATACTAGACCTCTAATACACATAATGACCTATACTAACCTAAGACAAGTGGGGTACAGTTAGTGCAATATTGCTGATAGTGCAACCAGTAGCTGAAAGTGACAGTGTGTAAAGTGACTAGTGAGAAATGCATCAATGTAAACTGGCTAGTGAGAAATGTATCAATGTCCATTTCAATGTCCATTCAGAAGCCTTCTGGCCCTTGGATAGAAACTGTTGTCCAGTCTGCGTGTGTGAGACCGAATGCTTCGGTATCGCCTGCCAGAAGGCAGTGGGGTAGAGACTGAAAGATGGGTGGTAGCAGTCTTTTAGAATCCTGCCAGCTTTCCTGAGGCATCGTGTGTGGTAGGTGTCCTGTAGGGCTGGGAGCTTCCTGCCGATGATAAACTCAGCAGACCTGACCACACTACGTAGGACCTTGCGTTTTTTTTGTTACGCCTCACCAGACATCGGCCCACAGTCTTTCAATGCATTGATTATGAGTGCTCCTCCCTCTAAAGCACTCCCTCGGGCTGATCCTCTGAAGACATCCATGAAGAGACAAATGGAATTGTTTTCCCCTCCATTGTCACATCTGAATCCGGATGGGACACCAAACTGGGCGACTGCTTCCGAAAACAGGTCCATTACAATGTCACTTCTTTTGTTGTTAGAAGCTTTCAGGAAAACCACCAGTCGGCTGAACCCATCGATTCCTCCATGGATTACAATCCTCCACCTAAGATGAAGGAAGGGAAAATAAAAGATTTCACTTGCATATCTTATTTTATAAATAACAAAAAAATTGAAATGGCTTGAATGCAGCTAAAATGATTTCTATACATTTCTGTGCAACATGTTGGGCGTTTAATAGCAAGAAAAGTCCTAACCTCTATTGCATTCATGTGAAGCTGAAAATCGTATTTTCAATTCAAAACTCATAAAATAATCAGCTTGTCATTGGCTAGGGACACAGTTAGGGCAAATGAACGAATCACAGTAAAACAAGCCACTTACTTTATGAGCTTGTGGTTGCCATCAAGATGCCTCAGCGAATTTGACCCTGCCACTCGATATGTTCTCCTCCGAAGCCTGTGGGACATACTCCGAATAGCAGCACCTTCAGATCAAATGCATCATCTGTTAGATCCGTGTAGCGACCCCTAAAAGAGAGGTTGTACTGTCTATGGAAGACAATGTATACATATTAGAACTTAGATACATTTTTTACATTCATCCCTAGTAGTAACTCCAAACAAAACAATGCGTTTAAGGAACAGTGACAAGGCCAGCTATGTGGTAAATGCCCATGACAGTTTTTTTCTCCAAAGATATGGGATATGAAAGAGCTCTATCACAGTATACCGTTTTCTTTATGAAATGTATAGGTCATTCTGGAGTGTTTCATGTTCTATGTAAAGAAACAAAAGAATTGTGTAGGGCTCAGTGAGAAATGGGTTACATTATTCAGATCTCTCCTGAACTAGCCCTTCAATTGATCGTCGGTTCACTGTTCTTCTTGAGACAACCAAGATCTCTGCAATCTGTTTAGCAGAGAAGTTAAAGGACAACAACATCTGCAACTGCTCTTGGGAGATTTGGTAAACCGGCCTTCCAGTCTGTCCTCCCATCCGAGGTACATTACATCACACACCTGATTCAAATAAATGGGTAATTATTAAGCTCAACAGAAGCCTGATAACGACCCATTCATTTCAATCAGGTGTGTTGGAGCAGGGAAACTTCTAAAACATGCAGGGCAGGGGGAGCCGAGGACCAGGATTGGGAACCACTGATCTAAGGGAAACACTCCCTGCGATAGAGATATAATCCCCCAACATGCCACCACTCTGCCAGACTATGTGTCGAGCGGAGCACTGCTGCTCCTGAGCCACAGGAGGACCCCCTGACATCTCACTACGTACGTACTAGTGGTGAAAACAAGCGTTTTCTGGATGTGTGGGTCATGCTAGCGTTAACGATGACTAAGACTATGTGTGCATCAGTGGCGGCTGCTGGTCTTTCAAAGAGGGGGAGCTCATTTTCGGCCTACATCCTAAAAATGTTTTATTTATTTGGCTAGTTCACTGGCTAGTTCACCACTACGACACTAGCCTAGCCTACTGAATGAATGAACGAACGATCTAACAAAACAATATTAATCAAGGAGGAAATGTGGATATTTGGTTAAACTGAAACAAGGAACGTGGTGTATAATTGTATGAAATGTATGATGAAAATTGGTTAGCAATTTCGTCAACCAAATACCAAGAAATATAGGTTGCTGCAGTTTGTCTTTCAACTACAGTTGCAAAATCCGCGATGGGACTGAGCTTGAATTAGTGATGTGTCGTTCGTGAACGATTTGTTCATTTTGAACGAATACTTACAAGGACTCGGGAGTAACGAGTCCTCTCAAAGAGTGATTCGTTCATTTTCTCGTGGCCGTGCATCGGGACTGTTGCATAGGCTCGTCCAAGTAAACATAAATGATTAGTTCATTTCACGACTCGGTCTTCAGGTACGAGTATTTGGATCATTTTTCACGTGACCTGCATAGGCTCTGTAGTGGTAGCTAGAGGAAACGCTAGAGGGAACGATTCGTTCATTTCCCGACTCTGTCTTTCTACGAGTCTTTGGATAATTTTTCACGTGACCTGCATAGGCTCTGTAGTGGTAGCTAGAGGAAACGAACGATTCGTTCATTTCCCGACTCGGTCTTTCTACGAGTCTTTGGATCCTTTTTCACGTGACCCGCATTGTATTTTTTTGTAGAGGAAACAGTTTCCTCATTCCCTTTCGCGTGGCCGCTGTTTTAGTAAGACGTGAATGATATTCGCTCCAGTCATCATACTGACTGGTTTTGTGATTTTCACTTTACATTTACACTTACAGTTTAGTGCAGTGTAATTGTTTGCCGTGATAATTAAATGCTAGTGTGATAAGAAATGACCAAATCATACAAACTGTCATGATACATTATTTTAATGCAGGAATTTCTTTTAAAATAGTATCTGCTGGTGCACACATGTCATGCACTAACCTAGATGAGAATATGATACGTGTTTGCAGTGGACGGATAGCCATATTATTTATTTTAATTAAAATGAGAGATCGTATTAGGACTTCAAAATAAACTTTTCAAACCCTTTATGGTTGCAACTATTTATTTATTATTATAACACAGTGTTCTTTTTATTATTATTATTAATGAAATTAATATAATGTCTTATTAAAATGGGGAAGGCCCCGGTGACTTGATGTTCTCTGAAGGGAGGCTCACGCCTGGGACACACTGCCTGCGATCGGCTGCAATCTGCTGCGCCGCGCCTGGAAGCGCCGCCTTTTTTTTTCCGGCGCCCATGTTATCAAATGGGACCGACCACACTGGCTGCGAAGCGCCGCGATTGCCTACGATCGCCTGCGATCTGCAGCGATCGTTTCGGCAGCTGGTTGAATTTTTTCGCGAGACGCTTGCGAAATCGGCTGCAGGATGATGAAATACACCATATTAGTTGATATATTTTAATAAAAAAACATGTTATTAAGATTTTACTCCATTAATTGTAGACTACGGTGAACATTTGTAAAGTTGTAGACTTTATAATTACACAATGTTGGTAACGAACGTCCTTTGTGGTTACCCTGATGAAAACGAATGAAAATAAACGGATTTATCCGTTGAGCTAGCATGCCCGTAGTTGTTTTGTTTGTTTGAGAGAAACGAGTTGTCACGCGTTGCACACAACACACACGCAGACATAGCCTACCGAGAGGGAACCCCCGGTAGATTTCTAAAATCAGCATCAAAAAATTCTCGAAGTTGAAAAGCACAGGGAGTTGTTGTCCAGGCGCTTCGCAGCCAGTGTGTACCAGGCGGGACGTGCAGCGCCACGATCGGCTACGACCGGACAAAAGCTGTTCACACCAGACGTGCATTTCTCCGCGCCGGTCACCAAGCCTTTCAGCTACTCTGAGCTTTCCTTTACGCTGACATGGTACATAAACATGGCATTGGCTATATCCCAGCATTGATCCTTATCTACGTTGTCCTTGTAAAATTGTTGTTGACATACAACAACTCCCTGTGCTTTTCAACTTTGAGAATTCATTTGATGCTGATTTTAGAAATCGACTTGGGGGTTCTCTCTCGGTAGGCTATGTCTGCGTGTGTGTTGTGTGCAACGCGTGACAACGCGTTTCTCTCAAACAAACAAAACAACTACGGGCATGCTAGCTCAACGGATCAATCCGTTTATTTTCATTCGTTTTCATCAGGGTAAACACATGTAAAGGACGTTCTTTACCAACATTGTGTAATTATAAAGTCTACAACTTTACAAATGTTCACTGTAGTCTACAATTAATGGAGTAAAATCTTAATAACATGTTTTTTTATTAAAATATATCAACTAATATGGTGTATTTCATCATCCTGCAGCCGATTTCGCAAGCGTTTCGCAACATTTTTTGACCAGCTGCCGAAACGATCGCTGCAGATCGCAGGCAATCGCGGCGCTTCGCAGCCAGTGTGGTCGGTCCCATTTGATTTCATGGGCGCCGAAAGAAAAAAGGAGGTGCGTCGCAGCAGATCGCAGCCGTTCGCAGGCAGTGTGTCCCAGGCGTCACTCTCTTACACTTTGAAAACCCCTGTTCTAGACCATTGCTACACTACATTCACCTCGGCTTACCATGCATTCCCGAGTGCTCCGCTGGGAAAGTCTGACCATGTTATGCTTTTCCTTGTCCCGGAGTATCGCCAGAAACTTAAAACTGTGAAGTCCAACACTGAAAGTATGGTCCACAGATGCCATCTTTAAGCTTAACGGCTGTTTTGAGTGCACTGATTGGGACATTTTCAAACACACGTGTCAGTCTGGACGAGTACACAGAGGCAGTGACGTCATACGTTCGGTTCTGTGTGGATGAATGCATTGCAACGAAATGTGTGAAGTCATATGGCAATGGTAAGACCTGGTTCAGCGAAGAGGTTGCTGCATTCCATAGGAAAAAACATTCTGCATTTCAAAGAGGTGACAAGGAGGAGTACAAGATTGCCAAGTATGAATTACGTTCTGCAAAAGTCTGGTGCAAGATCCAGACATTTCCTTACAAATGGGGGGACAAAACCAATCGCCCCCACACCATACCACGCTCGTTCAAGTCTAACAACACTATAGGGGGTAATGCCCATGAAAATGGGGTCTTGTTGATTGGCCAAATCTTGCCAGAAGATGAGCCAGCATGGCAGGTGATTCTAGATCTTAAGGACATAGTTGAGTTGGTTGTGGCCCCTGTTCACACAATTGAGACCATTCGATATCTTGAGGCCAGAATCTATTATCACAGACACCGCTATCTTGAACTCTTTCCACAAATCAAGCTCCTACCAAAACATCACTATTTACAGCACTATCCACAAATGATTAGTTGCTTTGGACCTCTTATTGCACTGTGGACAATGAGATTTGAGGCTAAACATAGGTTCTTCAAGCAGGTTGCTCATCATACTAATTGCTTTAAAAATATACCTCAATCACTAGCTCCTAAACACCAGTTCATGCTTGCCTATGACACACATTCATTCAGTCTCAAAAAGTCATGCTTAGTGGTTGCGGATGTCTCAATCATGCCTGTTGATGTTCTTAACGAGGGAGTACTGTCTACTCTGAAGCAGAGATACCCAGATCTGACTGAGGTTCATATGGCAAAAAATGTCTTGCAGTGGTATCGATTACAGTGAGGGAATGCTTGTTGTACACGGATCTGTAGACGGACTGCCTGAATTTCATGAGATCATTCAACTGTGCATTCTTAAGAATAAGTTGTGTTTTCTAGTGAAAGATGTATGTGCTTGGTATAGGGAGCATTTTAGTGGATTTGAGCTGTCTCCCTCTCCCACTAGAGAGGTTGCCCTAATTGATCTTGGTGACTTGGTAGACCCATATCCCCTTGTGGAGTACATGGTTGGAGGTTTGCGCATGGTAACGTTGAAAAGATTTGTCATCAGTAAAGGTTAGTGTCATTGTTAACTCAAATAAGATGCATTTACACCTAAGGAACATGTGGTTCCTCCAGGCCTTTGTCTGTGTGTCCATCATGGTCTAAAGTACAGTGAAGATAAGGCATATGCTGCATGCACTCAACCAATCACCACTCAAAGTCCCTAGTTCCTTGAGAAAGTCCCTGCAAACTAACTCAAACTATTTGTATTTTAATCTAAAATATACTGTTCTGGTTCTCCTTTTTCCTTTGTTTCTGCTTTATATTAAAGGTGTTCCATAATGACAGGCCCAGCTGTACTGCGGATCATCTTTGGTGATGAGTCTGACTCCAGAAAACTGTCCCTGGATTCTGGAATTCCAGCCACAGTGGAAGAACTACAATCAGGTCCATAAATATTTGGACTGACACAATTTTCATCATTTTGGCTCTGTATACCACCACAATGGATTTGAAATGAAACAATCAAGATGTGCTTTAAGTGCAGACTTTCAGCTTTAATTTCAGGGTATTTACATCCAAATCAGGTGAACGGTGTAGGAATTACAACACATTTTATATGTGGCTCCTCCCTTTTTAAGGGACCAAAAATAATTGGACAAACTAACATAATCATAAATCTAATTGTCACTTTTAATACTTGGTTGCAAATCCTTTGCAGTCAATGACAGCCTGAAGTCTGGAACCCATAGACCCGCTGTGAAGCGCGGTCCTATGAGTTCTGAAGCATTTGGCTGAATCTGAGCAGATAATATTGCCCGAAACACTTCAGAATTCATCCTACTGCTTTTGTCAGCAGCCACATCATCGATAAATACAAGGGAACCAGTTCCATTGGCAGCCATACATGCCCACGCCATAACACTACCTCCACCATGCTTCACTGATGAGGTGGTATGCTTTGGATCATGAGCAGTTCCTTCCCTTCTCCATACTCTTCTCTTCCCATCATTCTGGTACAAGTTGATCTTGGTCTCATCTGTCCATAGGATGTTGTTCCAGAACTGTACAGGCTCTTTTAGATTTTTTGGCAAACTCTAATCTGGTCTTCCTGTTTTTGAGACTCACCAATGGTTTACATCTTGTGGTGAACCCTCTGTATTTACTCTGGTGAAGTCTTCTCTTAATTGTTGACTTTGACACAGATACGCCTACCTCCTGGAGAGTGTTCTTGATCTGGCCAACTGTTGTGAAGGGGATTTTCTTCACCAGGGAAAGAATTCTTCTGTCATCCACCACAGTTGTTTTCCGTGGTCTTCCGGGTCTTTTGGTGTCGCTGAGCTCACCAGTGCGTTCTTTCTTTTTAAGAATGTACCAAACAGTTGATTTGGCCACACCTAATGTTTTTGCTATCTCTCTGATAGGTTTGTTTTGATTTTTCAGCCTAACGATGGCTTGCTTCACTGATGGTGACAGCTCTTTGGACTTCATATTGAGAGTTGACAGCAACAGATTCCAAACACAAATACCATACTTGAAATGAACTCTAGACCTTTTATCTGCTCCTTGTCAATGAAATAACGAACTCCCTTTATGAGGGAATAACATACACCTGGCCATGGAACAGCTGAGCAGCCAATTGTCCAATTATTTTTGGTCCCTTAAAAAGGGGGGGCCACATATAAAATGTGTTGTAATTCCTACACCGTTCACCTGATTTGGATGTAAATACCCTGAAATTAAAGCTGAAAGTCTGCACTTAAAGCACATCTTGATTGTTTCATTTCAAATCCATTGTGGTGGTATACAGAGCCAAAATGATGAAAATTGTGTCAATGTCCAAATATTTATGGACCTGACTGTACATACCTTAGTCACTCAACTAAAAGACTACGACTAACAGTCTTTCAACTAAAAGAGGACTTCCAGTTGCAATACATGGATGCTGACTTCAAGGGGTTTATGAACCTAACTTCTGTCTTTGAAATTGAACATAAAAGCACACTCAAAGTCATATACATTCCTACCATGTCATCTGTGGAGCCCTGCATTACTTTGTACATGATGGACTCATCTGATGAGACCTCTCCCAGATCCTGCAACACCTGTTTCTTCCTTGGACTCATCCTTTAGCGATGATACGCTGTGCACATCAACCCCACATTCATTCCCAGAAACTCACAATTCTCCTCCTGGCCCAGTGTTTTTGTGGTACCTAAATTAACCTATGAGGCTGAATTTGAGCTCAACCAAAAAATACAGAATGGAACATACTTAAACCCTGGACCAAAGCTGAAAGGCGTTATCCTTGATGGACTTTCCCAAGAAATGTTGAAGTACACAAACTACTCAAAGGACTATCAGTGTGAAGAGGTAGCAGCAGCTTTGACAAACCCATGCTTGGGTGAGCTGGGGTCCACCACAGGATTTTGGGGATGGAAACAGTCACATAAGTATAAAATGAAAAACTGTCGAACAAAGCTTGTACATCCTGAAATCCGTGTGAACTCCTTGAAGCACAAACGAGAAGGCCAAGGCAAAGCTGCAGCCAACATCAAGAAACCTAGAAAGGCTGAAGTCAATTTCATTCCTCTGTACCCAAAAGGTGAAACTCCAGAAAGCTTGGAGAACGAGAGAATTGCTTTGTTGTCAGATCTTAAAAAGAGTGACAATGAAGGGTTGATCAAAACAAAAATGGGAAAAACCTTCTCCCACAGAAGACGAGAGATTGTGGAGCAGAGGCCCATGATTGCAGAGTTCAAAAACAGATGGCCTGCCCTGTTTCTGCAGTGTGAAGTAAGTAAATGTATACAAGTGTTAACAATATATTGTTTGAATTTGCCAATAATCATGCATCCTTATGTGGTAATTATTATATCTAACAAAAAACAAATGTATGTATTTTGTTTGAATGTGTTTCAGGTGAATGCAGAGTTTTTGCAGATCACCACCAAGTCACTGCAATCAAAGGTCATGTCGCAGCTGGACCACTTCTCAGACAAGCTGATAAAGATCTTCAAGAGAAAAGGAGAAGTGAAGGGGAAAAAGATTAAAGACGTTTTGGCAATCATAGATTCGGTTAGTAGAAATGCATATAACATCCTTGTCATTGAATTGTGGCTATTGTAAGGTTTAATTGTCCATCACTGGTCTCTTAAGCACTATACTTTATGCATTTAATTTACCCACTCACCAATGGCTGTGTAAATCATGCTAGGCTCGTTTGGGGCATTTAGGAGTAAGGTGTCTGATCTCAATACACTCCTCAATAGATATGACCCTACTGTCTACAGACAACTACTCTCCTACCTGTGCCACAGTCACTAAATTCTGTCATGATTTTAGTGTGACATCAACACCAGGAGGGAGTGTGTCCTGAGAAGCCTGGTCATTTACCTCAATAGATAGCACGCTCGCCATTACTGACTGATAAAACATGAGCAGCATCTCCTTGCAGATCTCAAAGGACCTGAGTTTCCTCAGGAAGAACAACCTGCTCTGTCCCTTCTTGTACAGTGCACCTGCGTTAGCCGACCAGTTCAGCTTGTTGTCCAGATGCACCCCCAAGAACTTGTAGGTCTGAACCACAGCAATGTCCTTGCCCTGGACATTAATAGGCTGCAAATGTGGCTTAGTCCTACGGTAGTCATTGACCAACTCCTTGGTCTTGCTGGTGTTAAGGAGAAGGCCGTTCCTCTCGCTCCAGTCGCCGAAGGCTCTCGTCAGGTCCCTGTACTCACCCTCCTGCTCCTCCCTCACACACGCCACTATAGCCGTGTCATCTGAATATTTCTGGACGTGACTGGACCCAGAGTTGTAGGTGAAGTCCGATGTGTAGAGGGTGAACTGGAACAGAGCCAGCACAGTCCCCTGCGGAGCCCCAGTGCTGCTCACAACAATGTCAGAGGCACAGCTCCCCAGTCTGACAAACTGCGGCCGTCCTGTCAGGTAGTCTGTAATCCAGGATGTGAAGAAGGGATCCACCCCCATCCTTTCGAGCTTCTCTCTGAGTAAGAGAGGCTGGATGGTGTTGAAGGCGCTCGCAAAGTCGAAGAACATAATCCTCACTTGACTTCCCGGCTCGTCCAGGTAGGAGTAGGCCCTGTGGAGCAGGTAGAGGACAGCGTCATCCACCCCTACACTCTCCCGGTACCCGAACTGCAGGGGGTCCAGTGCATGTTCGGTCAGAGGTCTCAGGTGGCGCAGAAACAGCCGCTCCAGAGTCTTCATGATGTGTGACGTGAGGGCCACCGGTCTGTAGTCATTGAGCACAGCCGGGCGCCCAGTCTTGGGTACCGGCACGAGAGATGATGTTTTCCACAGAGCCGGGACCCTCCCCGACTGTAGGCTCAGGTTGAAGAGCTCTTGAAGGGGCTCGGCCAGTTGGTCAGCACAGACCTTCAGCAGCCTTGGGCACACTTCATCCGGGCCGGCCGCCTTTCCTGCGTTCAGTTTTTTCAGCTCCACCTTTACCTCGTCAGCTGTGAGGCACAAGGGGAGGCTTGGTGGGGGAGGGGGCTCAGCCGTGAAGTTAGGACTGTAGCTGTGAGGAGTAGCTGGTGAAGGGGGACAGGCTGCTGCTGAAGGAGAGGTGTGGGGGGGGGACTGATGATGATGATGAGGCCGCTGAGTCAAACCTGTTATAGAAGTAATTGAACTCATTGGCCTTGGCCACATCAGGGGCTGTAGCCAGACTGCCCTTCTGCTTGTAGCCCGTGATGGTCTTCATTCTCCTCCACACCTCTCTGGTGTTGTTGTGCTGCAGCTTCCTTTCCACCTTCTTTCTATATTCCTCCTTGGCCTGTTTCAGGCTCCTCTTCAGCTCCCTTCTCTGTGTCACCCTCTATGTAAGCTGCCTTTTTCTGATTCAGGAGCCTCTTGATGTCACAGGTGATCCAGGGTTTATTGTTGGAAAACAGCGCACAATCCTCGCTGGTACAATCATGTCCCTGCAGAATGTCATGTAGCCAGTGTAGCATTCAACCCTCCTGTCGACTTCCGTGACTCCCCTATTTCCCTCTGTGTTTTGCAGTACATTCCAGTCTGTGCATTCATAGCAGGCCCGCAGAGCTTCTTTGGCCTCTGGTGTCCACTTCCTGAATGTCCTGGTGGTGACAGGCTGCCTCATAACACAGGGTTTGTAGGAGGGCTGGAGGAGGACCAGGTTGTGATCTGATCTGCCGAGTGGTGGGAGGGCTGTAGCTGTGTATGCCTCCTTTACATTGGCGTACAGTAGATCAAGGATCTTATTTTCCCTGGTGGGACAGTCTACATACTGCACAAAGCCAGTTAGATGGGAGGAGAGACTAACGTGATTAAAGTCTCCAGAGATCACAATGGCTGCATCAGGGTGCTGGGTCTGTACTCTCGCGACAGTCTCGTGGATGACATCACATGCCACTGCCGGCGCAGCCCGTGGCTGGATGTAAACAACAATGGCGACCATGTGAGAGAATTCCCTCGGAACATAGTACGGTTTATGAAGATCCAGATGTTTTCTTCAAGGAATATCTGGAATATCTGGCAATCTGATATTCCTCATGTAGCATCATACAGTGTAACCCACACTTATTTCTCCCAAAGCACACTATTTATAATGAGACCTAGCATACTATCCCTACCAATGTCTTTCGGCCTATGGGACAGGCTAGCAAGTGCACTTAAATGTGATTTGGGAAATCACATCTAATTAACCCCAACAACCAATGAATTGACCATCTAGTCTGATTTTATATCGTTTGTGGTGTGTGGCATTTACTTAACACGAGTCCTGTGTTTGTGTTGTTGTTCAGACCTCCGCTACTGAGGATGCAGAGAAGGACAACGCAAACAGTCATGGGGATTTACATGATCCGAAGAGATGCAGATGGAGAGCCAGACGATGTGGGAATTGTGATTGAAGGCATCAAAGTCCTGAGCAATGTGGGCAGTGTCATTGTGGGGTTCGTCATGCTGTTTGAGCTCATTTATGGCCTTGATCTGAGCTTTCCAGACAACCTCAAGTACACCTTTGAGTTTTTCCAGAAGGTCATAATGAATCTGGATGGGCACAAGCTGAATGCAAAGGTACAGCAGATAAAAATCAAACTGTTTGCATAAGAAAAAAAACTTGCGTCCATTGTTAGTGCATTAATGTTAGACCTACCTTTTTCTGTGTTATCTTTGCCTGAGATGGTACATGTACTTAACAAGTGGTTTTTGGTTAGGTTTTTTGATGGATATTAATTCTGAAATTCTTAAACAAGAACAATCTGAACCTGTTAGATGCAAAAACATCCCTCCTGCCATTTCACTCAAAAAATACCGTAGTTGGGTGTGCTTTGCCTTCGGCAAGGGCACAACCTTTGTTCTCTCACATATATATTATTATTGGGTGTGCTTTGCCTTCGGCAAGGGCACAACCTTTGTTCTCTCACATATATATTATTATTATTCTTTTTGCCCCCCTAAAACTCAGTCAATATTTGGCCTACATAGACAACCTAGGTGTCAAACGTTTCGTCCTGGTACCGATTGAGTTGCTTGTATTGGGATTTACGTTCCGTTGCACGGTTTAAGTAGAAATTACGTTTTTGTGTCGAAAATTGAAGCTAACGGTGGCTAACTTGCTAACCACAGTCAATGACGCTACTTATGTCACTAACGTCACGAAAACTCGCGTGACTACCTCTAGCAGAATATTAGTTTAGCAGCTCGTTAACTTCTGGGAGATAGCTAGGCTAACTATAGCTTTACTGCAAGGCAGCTGCAGAAACGCCACAAGCAAAGAGGCCAGGTGATAACTATTTACTAATTTTACTTTGTGATATGACACACAATTGTGATGTGTAATGTACAATATAAGCTGATATTATTAAGGAAGTACATCTACTTTCGGAAACAGTAGTCTACTATTTCACTGAAGTATTAGCATCATGACATTAGCCTGTGTTGCCCGGGCAACACATACTACAGTGGTCTATGACGTATCTGTTTTCAATCGTTAAAATAAACATTCCTCACAAATACATTTTCGTTGTAGGATTTATTATGACATTAGTAAACGATTTGTTGGAGAAATTACCATTACCTGTGGTTTCAAACCAGTGTAGCTCACTGCAACGCTGTAGCCTACCCGAAACACTAGTGAGTAGCTAACAAAAACATCTCCACAGCTGTTTAGGAAGTCAAACGGCGACGGAACATGTTCGGCACCCCCTTACTCAAAAGTCTTTCAATAGGTGAAACTATCTGACTACTAACATGAACTTCATTGCCACAGCCTAAACTTTGTTCATCTGTTCATAAAAATAATTAATTTCAGCCTAAACCGTACAACGGAAGGTTAAATCGAATTCAATCAACGCAATCGCTACCAAGACGAACACAGCAGTAGTCTTGTTGTAGTAGCGGCCTAGTACAATTTACCTGGGCAGCTTCTCCACACAGGGCTACATCGCATTTTGCGTTGTTACTGACAATGATCGCTACCAGTGAGCTTTTTATGAATGAGCGATTTCCCCCTAAATAAATGCTCAACACTTCAACGGGTGCTTATTACTTGAAAGATGAATTATTTACTGTGTCGTCTCAGTTACACTATCAGGGGTGGGAAATACTGCGATTTGCTAAAGTAGGCAAATGGCTGGTAGAACATAACATTTCATAATAATTTCAGTAAGTCAAGCAGCGCTGCAAGACCCAGTGAAATGTTGTATATCCTACAGCTAGCATCGGCGTACTCAACTTCGGTAGGCCATCCTCAGTATTTGCAAGCTAGCTAAACTTAGCCTATACTATAGCCTATCTAAAATAATTTTGTAGACATAACAATGCATTTCGTTACTAAATGTTGGTGTTAACTTTTTATTTTTTCTAAAATGTTCCAATCTCTATGACAAGTGTTTCCCTTCTCGTGATATCTTCAGGCATTTAGCCTACTCATTCATTCATTAATAAAGAACCCCCTTTGAAGATTATTTTAACAACGACGTTAGCGGCAGTAGCTATCTCAGATGGAATCGCGATTCAAACAGTAGCCTATATCTGGTACTGTAACTGTAATATGCCCCCAATAACGTAAATAAGCTTGACATTAAATTAGCTGCATGGTATGTAGATATCTTGGGAGGAAGCCACTTTTTGTGTGTTTTGCTAATGCAGAATTCGGTCAAATGAAATCGATAGACGTAATGAGTGGCACATAACGTGAAGTAACATTGGATTTTATTTTGTTTGAGTTTTAATAACTTGGGGCAAGTAGCCTAAATTTCTCTTCCAGACTTTCCCTACAAAAAAAATCCACTCGTCTAAGCCTTAATGTCGAGCCCTGTAGCTACATGGCTAGACTGTTGATACAGATCAGAATCCATCATATCTTGGACACCCACAATCAGCGAATCTCACAGCCAAATCAATTATATATAAAGGCCTTTATATATATATGGCTACAAACTTCTGCCCGGCGTCTAGCTGGCTACTTGTTACTAAGTAACAACTTTGTTGCACGAGCATTCTTTGTTAGCTACAAACTTCTGCTGGGCGTCTAGCTGGCTAATTGTTACTAAGTAACAACTTTGTTGCAGGAGCATTCTTGTAGATTGCGAGCTAAGTGTCCGGTAGGCTAATATTCGCTATAAATAATGATGTCGCTATAAATAATGATGTTAAACCGAGACCACTCAGCCCTAAAAGAAAATAAGGTAAATGAAACGAAAGGTTTGAGGTTAGGCTACTCTGGAAATTATAAATAAAATAGGCTAATGTAATAATAAAACTGCTAAATCATTCTCTAACTAGGCTCCTCTATATCTTGCATAATGAAACATAACGTTTTTTAAATAATCAAAAAGCCTGGGCTTGCCCTCATTACTCAAGTGATGCTGATCAGGGCGGTAAAATATCAAAATAGGACGCGAGTGTCTCAGAAATGATATAGAGCTATTTGTCTGAAAGGCCGACCAATTAGAATATTAAGAATAAAAACAACACAGAAACAGGCGGCAAATAAACAGGCAGATGTTAGCCTTGCATTGTTTGAAAAAGAAGAAGCGGGAAGCCCTCCTATATAAGAGGCAGATGTTGGATGTTGGATCATATCACACCATGGAAAACCATCGTCCCCACGTCTGGATCGTTGGCAGCTCGTTGGTCTACTGGAGGAGGTCGGACTGTACCCCGACCTTGCACTGGAGTGCCATATTGAATGGGTAGGAGTGAGAGGCATGAGGTGGGCAGACCTTGTGCCTAAGCTCCGTGAGAAGTGCATGCTTCCCAGCCCGGACATAATGGTGCTCCACGTCGGGGGAAACGACCTCAGCCAAGTGACCGGCATTGATCTGAAGAGGCGGATGAAGCGAGACCTGGGGGCCATTATGGAGATGTTCCCAAACACTCTGCTGGTGTTTTCGGATATCCTGGAACGCTGCGTCTGGAGGTATCAGAGGAGCACCAGCGCTTCTGGTATCGACAGGGCAAGATGTCGAGTCAACGCAGCGGTGTCTAGCTTCCTGGCTGACCGTGGGATGGGGAGCATTCAACACCCCCAAATACGACACGGTTTCGTGTGGATGTACCGACCCGACGGTGTCCACCTTGATTACGTTGGAAACAATGTGTTCTTGGGAAACATCCAAGACGGTCTCCGACGACTCCTGTGCTAGCCACAGCACACACAACAACGGCTCTTTTAAGAGCCACCCAAAATGTAAAAAAAGAGGAATTAGACAGTTAAAAGTGCTGTAATTTTACAACCAGGGCTCTTACAGGGTTAAATGGTACCATCTTTACATCTTTGAAGTGTGTCATAAAAAGCAGCGTCACGTAGGCTACATTGCGAGCTCAGCTCACGGTGTCCGGTAGGCTACTCTATGCTATAAATATAGCGAGCAACTCTACATTCATAACTACGTCTCTGAGCTTGCTTTAAAATAACAGAAAACATTCATATATTGATGTTGATACATTCAGATGCTTTTATGAATCAATATGTCCTACACCAGCTTGCGATCCACTTTTGGGTCGGGAGTCGGGACCCACCACTTGAGAAACACGGTCGTAGCCTACACATAATTAGACAAACTGGAATATTAGACGTCCCATAGCCTACAATTGACCCTAGCAAAGATGGGTGTTCATTTTCTAATCCTTAATGTATTGTGTAAAATTACATTATGCTGATGTCTTTCTAACCCGGTGCAACAGGTGCCCTTGAGAGGATTAAGGAGTTGAAGCAGATGCTGTCTTCTTCTTGTTGGGCAACCAACAAGTTGTTTATCTGATTAGAATGTTTTCTAAGTTTCCTCCTAAGCGCTGCATCTTCATGAGCTTCATTTGGCCTCCTTCTCTTCCAACCAACCAGTAACACCCCTCCTCCATCTGAGTGATAGATGTTATTTAACAAAATATATTATCAAGGGAACATAATGGTCTTAGAACTGCAGTCATACTTAAATGCTTTTGAAATATGTCCCATTGTTTGTACCTGTGTGTGAGACCTTTGCTATGTCTGGTTTGCTGAGGTGGGCAGTCTGGAAAAGTATAACTAAGGAGTTCACATGGGCAATCAGATATTGTGAGTAGATTATTTTAAACTAAAATATCAGTGTAAGACAAACTTAATGGATGGATTTTTATTGACAATTGTCTGGGAAAAGTAGCTACACCATACCATTTAGTCAATTTAAGACTTTATGTAAATAATGTGTCACATTAAAGAGTTTTCTTAATCCTATGTTTGTGTGGTTTGTCTATCCTACCTTCCTCTCATCCACAGGCCAACCTCTGACTCAAATTTAACCCAATTGTTTCTCATTAGGCTACATGGAGGTGAATAGCGAATGGGATGTGAGATGAGCGGTTACGTGACACTGACACAGTAAATTCAGAAAAGTAACATTTTTCAAATATTGGTTAAAAGAAATATTGAAGTCACATTGTTGTAATTACATGTTAGCTTGTTAAAGTGTTTCAAAATTGTAGACGGAGGCTTTGACTGCGTCCATTTGGTTATGGTTATACTTTGTACAGGCTCTATGTAGCCAGCGCAATAATTTAGAACGGTGAACAGACAGTTTTACTGGAACTACTTAGTCGCTGTTATCACCTGATTACGGACAGCCCTGCAGCCAATAAAAATCGAGTATTCACCCTGACCATGCCTATATACTGAGGTATCACACGCAATCCGATCTCTTGGCTTTCGAGCTAAGCTACCTACATTGCAAACCTTGTCAATTGAGATTTCCCCAACGCTTTCATCTTCACGATCCTGATCTTCAGTGCCACTGAGTGACATTTTGCCAACTATTTGCTTTTCAATCGTCAATCACAGAGGTAAGACATTAAAATATATATATTCTAGCGTCAAAAAATAATCTGACAGGAAAATGTAACTGGGTAACGCTAGATAGCATTGTGATCGGTAACAGTGCAAAACCGAATGAAACCAGACCAGAGCGATTTTTCTAGTTAGAGCTAGCTCTAGCTACAGTAATTTGCCTCAGACAGTTTGCATTGTTCTTATATCTAGAGCCAGCAGTTAACCTGTAGCCACTCATATTGTCTAGTTGGGCTTTTTAATATTAAGCTAGTAAAGGAACAGTTAAAATGCAAGAACAATTAGTTTGGCTTGACAAAATAGTTAGCTAATCACTAGAACGGACGTTTTGAAATGTGCAATAAACTGCTAACGCTAACTGACTTTTCTCATACGTGTATTTTCAATGAAATAATGTATATAAATGACAAAGTGAAATAAAATATCACAGTGACCTATTCCGGCCATACATTCTAATATTGATTGCACAGAATTTATATTGTAAATATGTCTAGTGGTTGGACTACAGGGCCTATCATTGTGTATGTCAAAGAAACGTTGCTAGCGGTCTCAGTGCTTCTGGTAATTTGCTTACAAATACAAATTATTAGATTTAATTGGTTTATCAGTACAGGAGTTGAATAGAAAAACAAATATTAACTGAATTATATGTCAAGACTGTAATATTTAAGTTATCCAGTACTTGTGGCAATTCTAGCATACTCAGTATACCTGGTCATAAAACTTTCAGATGACTTTCCATTGCATTTTTTGGTCTGCAAATTATGTTCTTATTTATTTCCAATAGTTCCTGATCTGTGCTCTGCATCTCCAGAAGGCCAGACTGAGCCCTGTTGCCCAGTGACATTTGTGAAGGTAAATTAGTATAAATCCGATCGTACTTCATCCAATCGTCCCACATACACGTGCTGTTTACAATACACTAGACACCTGCATGGTCACGTTAGCAGATTGCTTTATATCGCAGACTACAGTTTTTTTTAATCTGACTTATTTTACACAATATTTACCCAAACTAATTTAGGAACACTACAATTATTGGCCGGGTTTCCCAGATTCGTTAAGAAGCTCTTAACGCTAAGAGCTTCTTAAGAGCGTTCTAAGAACGCTCTAGAACGCTCTTAGAACGCTCCTAAGAAGCTCTTAGCGTTAAGAGCTTCTTAACGAATCTGGGAAACCCGGCCATTGTATGTGCCATTGTGTGTGTTGAATACCTGTTAGGGAGAGACTATTTTTTACCAGTAAGCACACAAGACACAATGCTTCACCTTTCATGTCTGTACTGAGAATGAAGCGCCTGGCCAAAGTGAAGTCATGTAACCAACACACAACTGCAGCTGTTTTTAACGTTCTTACAATTCTGACTTAATAAACAAACTATAATTGTGTTTAAAATGTTAATTATTGTAGAATCACATAAGTATTAATAACTGTAAGGCAGAGTTTCTGGGTACATGTACAGCTTGTTTCTCTGTAAGGTCAAGAGGTCATACAGCGAGGCCCCCTCTGAGCAGAATATAGCATGCAGTCCAGACAGTGGGGAGACAGTGAGGAAAATCATGTACAAATAGGGCTTATGTGATTAACGACCACTTCACCTGCTGAACGTTCTAGTGTATCAGTGTACTGACCACTGAAGACCCGTTAAGGAAGCGATTCTGTGCATTCTATGTTTGAACATGTCCAGATACTGTATTTAAGCACTCTTGTAAGAGAGAGTCTTCACTCATGCTAGACACTCTGTTGTGGATTGGTGGCATGATCCGACGTCGAGCTAATAAAACCGAGTCAACCCTTTTTATAATTGTCGTGACTCCTTCCGGCCTGCCTTCTCCAGAATTGACATCTTAACAATAATTATATGAGCTTATATCTTGTTATATTAATTAACTTAAATAGTCCCATTAAATCGACCATCATAAGACGCTGTATATTTACATGCCATATACTTCAAGGTATCACATAATCAGTCATAAATTTCTTTCCAATAACACTTTTGTGTTTGAAATTGTGTTTTTATTTTCTAGTCGTTCCAGATCTGTGCCCACATCTCCAAGGTTCTTTTCTCTACAGTTTGGACTGCTTCAGGTTAAAGGTTGGTAATAACAAGTACAGGCTACAGTAGCCAGCATTTGAGGTATGTAAACTAGCTTATTTATTACTCTGTATAAAGATCTTCAGATTCTACTCCACTTTTTCATCCCAAACAAAGCTTACAGGTTTGTAATAACTATTACACAATCCGAATTTCAGCCATTTCAGCAGTGTCAATACAGTCATGCCACGTAAGGGAAAGAAATCTCAGTCTGCAAAGCTGCGCTGGTCTAAATTGGACCTTTCAGACCCATGCTTGCAGAGTGCAGAGCCACACAGAAGTGATGGTGAATGTGGACAAGTGTGTAGTCAACCTGTGGTGTCATCCTCATGCACAGCTCAGTTTCCAGTTCAAGAGCCCAATGGAAGTGTGATTTCCACTTCTGAAAATGACAATATTCAAAAACAATGCATCCTACAAAGTCAGATATCAGTGCAGGCGTCAACTCATCAGGGTCGTATTGGCTATGTAAAGTCAAGGAACAAGCAGTGTACATGCATGGCTCTGACATTTTTGGCATATCACAATGAGGTTGAGGACCTGAGGAAGGCTGATCTTGACAAGATTCTGGACAAGGGCAACAGCTTGTATGACAAAACTATAAAACAGCTCAAAAGAGGAAAACGTTATAAATGCCAACAACTGACAATGGAGGAACTACCACTCAGAGTCAACACTGACCATCATGACTACAATGTTCTTAAATCTCCGGTGGAGATGGGATGTGTGAGAGCCAGCGCAGCCGTCCATAACCAGGCTTGGTTTCTTGATCTCTCCACAAGACTTCAGTGTCTCTCTGAGGGCGTTACACATGCCCTCCTTATCATATCACCATACTGCATTGCTGTGTTCAGAGACAAGTCTGGAAGATATGGACTGTTTGATTCTCATTGTCGAAATGCAGATGGACTACCTGACAGAAATGGAAAAGCGGTTATGATTACTTACACACATTTGAGTGAGATGGTTGCAAGGATTCATACGTTGTATGAATTTCTACTTACAGATTCCAGAGGCCCTATTGATGGACTACAGTATGACTTCATGCCAGTTGCATTTCAACATGCAAGACCTCTTTCAACGTGCAAGATATCCGACTGTTTGCCATTCCTATCAGTGCCATCTGACAAGCCACAAAGTGAAAAGCATGTGAAGAAGGTGACACAGACCAAAGATGTAACGCAAACTGGATTCCCACCCAGCAAACATTCTCTGCAGTCAATCAAGGCACTATCCACACAAGGCATGTCAAAGGACAGTAAGGCATTACCCAAGTTAAATGTACAACAGCGACAAAAAGAAAAGCGAAGACAAAGAAACCAAGGAATGCATGGTGCTCACAACACCAGCAGATATAGAACAGATGCAGATTTCAGAGAAAATCAAAAATAAACTTTCCGCCTAAAGTATTGTAATGATCCTGCCTTCAGAAGAAAGCAAAAAGAATCGTTGTGCCACAGGTATCATAATGATCCTGCCCTCAGAAGAAAGCAAAAAGAAACTTTGTGCCACAGGTATCATAATGATCCTGCCTTCAGAAGAAAGCAAAAAGAAACTTTGCGCCTAAAGTATCGTAATGATCCTGCCTTCAGAAGAAAGCAAAAAGAAACCGTTCGCCACAGGTATCACAATGATCCTACTTTCAGAAAACGTCATTTGCAACAATGCATCAGTTACATGAGAAGCAAGTGTCACAGTGAAGCACATTTTAAGATGGCCCATAAGATGCGCTGTGCCTTGAAAGTAAGTAGGAAATACAGACAATGGACTCATTCTACACGTGAATACAGTCAACCAGTGGACAACAGCCTAATGCAGACAGCTATATCCACTTTCAAGGAATGCATTAAAGCTGGCCCAACTTTTGTGTGCACAATGTGCCATCGCACCCTTTTCCCTAACCAAGTAAAGTGTTGCAATCGCAGCAATTACAAGAAGAATCCACACGTTGTTGCTGTCTGTTTGACAGGGCAATATGTCCATGTGTGCGACGATCTATGTCAAGGTCCTGAACAATGCACTGCACCGGAAGAAAGGAAAAAAGAGTGGATTTGTCACAGCTGTCATTCCCATTTGAAGGCAGGAAACAAATCATCCATCGCTGTGGCTAACAACTTGGAGCTGGCGCCCATTCCCCCAGAGCTCTGTGATTTGAACGTACTGGAAAGACAACTTTTGGCCAAAATACTGCCATTTGCCAAGATTGTCACACTTCCTAAAGGTCGACAAGCAGCTATACATGGGGCTGTGGTGTGTGTGCCATCTGAGGTGGAAACAACGGTAAATAATTTACCAAGGCCATGCAGCTCATCCCAGTTATACAGAGTGAAGCTGAAAAGACGTCTGGTTTACAAAGGCCACCAGCTGTTTCACACTGTAAACATGAGAAATGTAGTAGCGGGACTCTCAAAGCTCATTGACGCACACCCTGACTACAGAAACATTACAATCAGAGCTGATGAGAGAACGGATGATGATGATGGGATGGACCTTGATAGCGATGATGAAACTGAAATGATGGAGGTACTTAATCGCATAGAAAGTGCTGATCTATCAGAGGTAAAGTCTGCAGCTTTACAGACTGCTTATGAGCAACAGGAAGACCATGACCAACAACCTCCCAATGCAGAGACTGAGAAAGCTGCACTAAGACCTGGAGTCGGCTTGGACAGTTGTTTACAGCCACCTGACCTTGGAGAAGAAACACTGACCTACGATGGGATGGGATTGATGGGATTTTCAGCATCGCCCCAGCACAAGGAAACACGCCTGTTAGCTTTTCCCAAGTCCCAAGGCTTGAGGCAATGGCTTTCCCTGTTCAATTCCGCTACATTTCATGCCAGCTGCCTGATGAAGACAAACACACCCTTACTTCACAGATATGTCACAGACGTTCAAATGCACAGCAGAAGTCATTCCAACTCATGCAGGAAAGGTAACAAAGTATGCAGATTTGGATTTCCAAAACCACCTATAAAAAAAACGCGCGTAACTTACCCTATGCCACAAGAAGAGGAAGGACCACCCCAAGAACCTGCAATGGCACCACAAGCAGCCAAGAACAAACTGAAACCGGTCTGGGACTTGCTAAACGACCCAAAAGCACAGGTTGAAGACATGCCACAGCTATTGGCGCAGTGTAATATGACATTTGATGAGTACGACACGTATGTTGAGTCTTTGACCTCCGCAAGCGTCATTTTAATGAAGCGTGATGTCAAGGACTGCTGGGTGAACAACTACAATCCAAATTTGCTAATGGCGTGGAACGCAAACATGGACATCCAGTACATTCTTGATGAGTATGGTTGCATCATGTACATGCTCTCCTACATATCCAAGCCAGAGTGTGAGATGAGTGACTATCTCAAAATGATAGTCAAAGACATGAGCCCAGAAAATCAGACGGAACGAGATGAAATGAAAGGTGTTCTTCAGGTTTATTCCAAACACAGAGAGGTCAGCGCCCAGGAGTCTGTGGCCCGCACGTGCAGCCTGAAAATGAAGCCTTGCTCACGTGAGGTTTTATTTCTACAAACGAGTGACAACGCACTGAAAATGAGTCTCCCACTTTGCGCATTGCAGAAGAAACCAGAGGAAAGTGAGAATGTGTGGATGACGGGTATACCCGACAAATACAGAGCCAGGCCTGAAACGCCAGAGTTTGAAAACATGTGTCTAGCAGACTTTGTATCACATTACAGGATTGTCTACGGCAAGGAAACAGAAGACGGAAAGCGTGTCAGCCTATTAAACAACATGGGAATGATCCAGAAACGCACCAGAGGGAAGCCTGCAGTCATCAGATATGCTCGCTTTTCAGAAAAGAAGGACCCTGAGAACTTCTACGGAAGATTGCTCAAACTCTACCTCCCCCATCGGTCAGAGTCATCGCTGAAAACGGAAATGTTCCCCACACACCAGGAGTTTTACAAACATGCCCATGTGAGATTATCAGGAACACACGAGATATGCGCAGTGACTGCAATTGTTCAAATAAACCAACAGAAGTTTGAACAACACAGTAAGATAGTGGAACAAGTCTTAAACGACTACATGCAGAACGGCCCTGTGGAAGATGCTTGGAACACCTTCGCCCCGGAAGCTGAGTTGGAGAAGTTGGAATGTATAGAAGAACGAAAACAAGCAGAACCACTTCACGAGAATGAACAAGATGATGTTCCGGAGTTTACACGTGAGAAGCAAACTGGGGGGATTGCATTTACTGTAAAGGCCCCACAAATGTGCCCAGATTTTGTTCGCAAAATGTATCGAAACCTTAACCAAACACAAGCTGGCGCATTCTACTTGGTTCGTGAGTGGTGCGTTAACCGTGTGCGTGGCCTAAATCCTGACCCTTTCTTTTACTTTGTCACTGGTGGCGCAGGCACAGGAAAATCTCACCTCATCAAGTGTGTTCATGCTGAGGCAACAAAAATACTCAGTAAACTGCCTAGACTATGCGAGGAAACCGACATATCCATGCCAACCGTTTTACTGACTGCATTTACAGGAACCGCTGCTTTCAACATTTCAGGCAACACTTTGCATTATGTCCTGAAGTTGCCACGATGCTTAAAGCCACCGTACCAAGGACTTGGAAATCTCATAGATGAAGTGAGGGCCCAGCTGTCAAATGCCGAGATCATCATTATTGACGAGGTGTCAATGATTTCAAAGCCCTTGTTGCCTACGTCAACTGGAGATTACAGCAAATCAAAGGCAGTAAGAAACCATTTGGTGGCATGTTGGTACTGGCAGTAGGAGACTTTTATCAGCTCCCCCCACTGGGAAGAAGTAAACCGCTCTGCGTGTTTGAAGAAGATACCGATGACTTCTGGAAAGACTACTTTCAAATGATCACACTCACAGACATTATGCACCAGAGAGATGATGTTGCATTCGCTGAGCTTTTGAATAGAATCAGAGTGAAGCAGAAGACGGACGCCTTGAGCAATGATGACAAAGCTCTGCTTCATCAGGCTGTGACTGACCCCGCCCGCTGCCCTAATGACGTGCTACACATCTTTTCCACCAACAAAGAAGTTGATAGACATAATGCTGCAACAGTGTCTGTTCTCCATTCCAACGTCATCAACATAGATGCAGAGGACTATAGAAGAGACCCTAAAACTGGAGTGATGAAGAAGCAACGCCATCCTTTAAAAGGACAAAAAGACAATCTGCTTGACATGCTACAAGCAGCTGAAGGTGCCCGAATCATGATCACCAGAAACATAGATGTGGAAGACGGGCTTGTAAACGGGACATTTGGAAAGATTGCGAGAATAGTCACCCAGACAGAGAATGGTGCTACGGCTATAAACTCGTTGGGACTTGTGCTGGACAATCCAAATGCAGGACAAAGGTATCGGGACAATTCATCAGGTGATGCTGGAAACTTGGTGTACATAGAGAGGGTAGAGGAAAACCTGAAACAAAAAGGAGTGGTTCGCAGGCAGTTTCCCGTCAGGCTGGCTTTTGCATGTACAATTCACAAAGTCCAAGGAATGACAACACAATCCGCAGTGGTTTCATTAAAACGTGTCTTCCAACCCGGAATGGCCTACGTGGCTCTGAGTAGAACAACTTCACTGCAAGGACTGAAAATGACAGACTTTGATGAGAAGATATTTTGTGATCCTGCAATCACAGCATCACTGGACTCAATGACAAGAGCATCATTGGACAGCACTATGCCACTTATCAAGTATCAACAGACCACAAACGAGCAAACCAGCACTTGTCACCATAGGGATAGTACGCCTCCAACCCTTGTTGTCTGATAAAGTGGGCCTGTGCGGCACTGACAGACCTAACGCTACGCCACAAGAACCCACCATCATCTCCAGCCTTCAAAACCAACTCAGAATCATGTCACGCCACAGCAACCTACCAGCCACTCAAAGCCTTCCAAATCAACGCAAGATAACAGCACAGCAGCAATTTGTCACGCCATGACAAAGGACCAACAAACCAACTCACCACCACACAACAACCAACCAGCACTTGTCACCATAGGGATAGTACGCCTCCAACCCTTGTTGTCTGATAAAGTGGGCCTGTGCGGCACTGACAGACCTAACTCTACGCCACAAGAACCCACCATCATCTCCAGCCTTCAAAACCAACTCAGAATCATGTCACGCCACAACAACCTACCAGCCACTCAACAGCATTCCAAATCAACGCAAGATCACAGCACAGCAGCAATTTGTCACGCCATGACAAAGGACCAACAAAGCGACTCACCACCACACGACAACCAACCAGCACTTGTCACCATAGGGATAGTACGCCTCCAACCATCGTTGTCTGATCAAGTGGGCCTGTGCGGCACTGACAGACCAAACTCTACGCCACAACATTGACATTTATTCATTTAGCAGACTTTTTTTTTTTTTTGTCTGATCAAGTGGGCCTGTGCGGCACTGACAGACCTAACGCTACGCCACAAGAACCCACCATCATCTCCAGCCTTCAAAACCAACTCAGAATCATGTCACGCCACAGCAACCTACCAGCCACTCAAAGCCTTCCAAATCAACGCAAGATAACAGCACAGCAGCAATTTGTCACGCCATGACAAAGGACCAACAAACCAACTCACCACCACACGACAACCAACCAGCACTTGTCACCATAGGGATAGTACGCCTCCAACCCTTGTTGTCTGATAAAGTGGGCCTGTGCGGCACTGACAGACCTAACTCTACGCCACAAGAACCCACCATCATCTCCAGCCTTCAAAACCAACTCAGAATCATGTCACGCCACAACAACCTACCAGCCACTCAACAGCATTCCAAATCAATGCAAGATCACAGCACAGCAGCAATTTGTCACGCCATGACAAAGGACCAACAAAGCGACTCACCACCACACGACAACCAACCAGCACTTGTCACCATAGGGATAGTACGCCTCCAACCATCGTTGTCTGATCAAGTGGGCCTGTGCGGCACTGACAGACCTAACGCTACGCCACAAGAACCCACCATCATCTCCAGCCTTCAAAACCAACTCAGAATCATGTCACGCCACAGCAACCTACCAGCGACTCAAAGCCTTCCAAATCAACGCAAGATCACAGCACAGCAGCAATTTGTCACGCCATGACAAAGGACCAACAAATCGACTCACCACCACACGACAACCAACCAGCACTTGTCACCATAGGGATAGTACGCCTCCAACCCTCGTTGTCTGATCAAGTGGGCCTGTGCGGCACTGACAGACCTAACTCTACGCCACAAGAACCCACCATCATCTCCAGCCTTCAAAACCAACTCAGAATCATGTCACGCCACACCAACCTACCAGCCACTCAAAGCCTTCCAAATCAACGCAAGATCACAGCACAGCAGCAATTTGTCACGCCATGACAAAGGACCAACAAAGCGACTCACCACCACACGACAACCAACCAGCACTTGTCACCATAGGGATAGTACGCCTCCAACCATCGTTGTCTGATCAAGTGGGCCTGTGCGGCACTGACAGACCAAACTCTACGCCACAACATTGACATTTATTCATTTAGCAGACTTTTTTATTTTTTGTCTGATCAAGTGGGCCTGTGCGGCACTGACAGACCTAACTCTACGCCACAAGAACTCACCATCATCTCCAGCCTTCAAAACCAACTCAGAATCATGTCACGCCACAGCAACCTACCAGCCACTCAAAGCCTTCCAAATCAACGCAAGATCACAGCACAGCAGCAATTTGTCACGCCATGACAAAGGACCAACAAAGCGACTCACCACCACACGACAACCAACCAGCACTTGTCACCATAGGGATAGTACGCCTCCAACCCTCCAATTCACGTTGTCTGATCAAGTGGGCCTGTGCGGCACTGACAGGCTTAACTCTACGCCACAACATTGACATTTATTCATTTAGCAGACTATTTTTTTTTTTTTGTCTGATCAAGTGGGCCTGTGCGGCACTGACAGACCTAACTCTACGCCACAAGAACCCACCATCATCTCCAGCCTTCAAAACCAACTCAGAATCATGTCACGCCACACCAACCTACCAGCCACTCAAAGCCTTCCAAATCAACGCAAGATCACAGCACAGCAGCAATTTGTCACGCCATGACAAAGGACCAACAAAGCGACTCACCACCACACGACAACCAACCAGCACTTGTCACCATAGGGATAGTACGCCTCCAACCATCGTTGTCTGATCAAGTGGGCCTGTGCGGCACTGACAGACCAAACTCTACGCCACAACATTGACATTTATTCATTTAGCAGACTTTTTTATTTTTTGTCTGATCAAGTGGGCCTGTGCGGCACTGACAGACCTAACTCTACGCCACAAGAACTCACCATCATCTCCAGCCTTCAAAACCAACTCAGAATCATGTCACGCCACAGCAACCTACCAGCCACTCAAAGCCTTCCAAATCAACGCAAGATCACAGCACAGCAGCAATTTGTCACGCCATGACAAAGGACCAACAAAGCGACTCACCACCACACGACAACCAACCAGCACTTGTCACCATAGGGATAGTACGCCTCCAACCCTCCAATTCACGTTGTCTGATCAAGTGGGCCTGTGCGGCACTGACAGGCTTAACTCTACGCCACAACATTGACATTTATTCATTTAGCAGACTATTTTTTTTTTTTTGTCTGATCAAGTGGGCCTGTGCGGCACTGACAGACCTAACTCTACGCCACAAGAACCCACCATCATCTCCAGCCTTCAAAACCAACTCAGAATCATGTCACGCCACAGCAACCTACCAGCCACTCAACAGCCTTCCAAATCAACGCAAGATCACAGCACAGCAGCAATTTGTCACGCCATGACAAAGGACCAACAAAGCGACTCACCACCACACGACAACCAACCAGCACTTGTCACCATAGGGATAGTACGCCTCCAACCCTCGTTGTCTGATCAAGTGGGCCTGTGCGGCACTGACAGACTTAACTCTGGTGTATTTTGTAATGAGATCTTGGTGACAGACAGGGGGCCCTAATAAAGGGCTACTCCTTGTTAAGCCAATGTGTCACGCCCCACAAAAACCCAGCAGCATCTCCAGCCTCTAAAACAAACTGATATTCTACCCCCCCCCCCCCCCCCCCCCCCCGTTACAGTTCATGTTTTTACACCCCCCGCTAAATAATGCATTGATGTTTATTGTGTTACAATCATGTTGTGTTACGTTTCATGTTTTAACGTCTGTTGTTTTGTCACCCATTCTATTCAGTAGGTGCGGTGGGCAGCTGTGGAGCAGTGATCAGGCACCACCTCCAGATTTATAGCATATGTTCATTTAGTTACAGTTTGTGTAAATGTTATAATTGTGTATATATTTAGTATCCACCTTCTGGTGACCAACTCCAGATCCATTTCTAATTCCCACCTCTGGTCATTCTGGAAAAGTGTGTACGAGTCTCAATTATCCAGATAAATTAAAGTGCACCAGTTCTCAATGTTCTTGTGATTCCATTCACATTGAATATGAGATACAGGTGCTACATGGGCATCAATAATAACCATTTACAACATTTAGGACAGTATTTATAATAAAATCATTTAAATGTATCTGTAGTTGTTAAAAAATAAACCTGAATTTGTCCAGAAGGGGTTTCAAGTGTGCTTTTTAAAATACTTATTTGTTTGTGTAAATCTGATACCTTTTGCGGGAGACACTTAACCCCAAATCTATATGATGCTTAAAATACTTTTGAAAATCGAATATCCATTTTAGATAGACTTGTTGCTGGAAATCCTAACCTGAAATACTGGACATAAGTTTTGATGGAATTTTATTTTTAGAAATTTTACACAAATGTCATGTAATAAGGTAAAAACATCGTCTTTAAATAACATTCCCATATATCATTTTGCTTAATCAAGGCTATCTTTCTGTTGCTTTGTATATATGTTGCCTATCAACTGGAAGAAATGTTGGTTGTATGATTTATTACAAGTTTACAAAACTACATGTCAACTAATGGTTGCTCTCAAGGAATTTTAATCCTAGTAACCAGATAACAGGATGAGTTGACCAACAACCTACAAACATTTTCTTTGCTGTCTAAAACCAATGTAAAAACACACTGAATGGTTGATATCAGTAAAAACCAGGAGACTATGGGCAGCTGGGGCAGCCGCAAGCACACCCTCACAATTTCCCCAGAAATTGTATCCTCTCTAGTTATTGGGTGTGCTCAAGCCTTCGGCGAGAGCACAACCTTTGTTCTCTCACATATATATTTATTATTTATTTTTGCCCCCCTAAATCTTTGTTAATATTTGGCCTACATAGACAACCTAGGTGTCAAAAGTTTCGTCTTGGTAGCGATTGAGTTGCTTGTATTTTTATTTACGTTCCGTTGCATGGTTTAGGCTGAAGTTAAGTTTTTGTGGCGAAAAGTGAAGCTAACGGTGGCTAATTTGCTAGCCACAGTCACTGACGTTACTAACGTCACTACGTCACGAAAACACGCGTGACCTGTCGCAGAACATTCGTTTCGCATCTGTTAACTTGGGGGATAGCTAGGCTAACTATAGCTTTACTGCAAGGCAGCTGCAGAAACGCCACAAGCAAAGAGGCCAGGGTGATAACTATTTACTTTGTGATGTGAAACACAATTGTGAAATGTAATGTACAATATTAGCTGATATTATTAAGGAAGTAGGCCCACATCTACTTTCGGAAACGGTTTTCAATCGTTAAAATAAACATTCCTCACAAATACATTTTCGTTGTAGGATTTATTATGACATTACATTACAAGTAAACGATGTTGTGGGTGAAATGATCATTACCTGTGGTTTCAAACCAGTGTTGCTCACTGCAACGCTGTAGCATACGCGAGACACTACAAAAACATCTACTGTACACAGCTGTAGGAAGTCAAACGGCGACAGAACATGTTACTCCCCTTACTCAAATTAAAAGTCTATCTAACTACTAACCTTAACTTCATTGCCACAGCCAGGAACGTTAAATCCAATTCAACCAACGCAATTGCTACCAAGACGAACGAACACAGCAGTAGTCTAGTACTGTACCGTAGTAGTACAATTTACCGGGGCAGCTTCTCCACACAGGGCTATATCGCACTTGGCGTTGTTATAGTACTGACAATGATCGCTACCACTGAGCTTTTTATGGAAGCGATTTTCCACTAAATAAATGTCAAGCTTATTTACGTTTTTGGGGGCATATTTTCAGTTAGCAGATGGTACTGTTTGAATCGCATTTCCATCTTCTACTGCCGGTAACGTCGTAGAATAATCTTCAAAGGGGGTTCTTTATTCATGAATGAATGCAATATGAGTAGGCTAAATTCCTTAAAATATCACGAGAAGGGAAAAACTTAAAAGGACGTTTAAATCATAGAGATTAGGTCAATTTTTACACCGGTCTGCCACATTTATTCGTTTTGATTCAACGATGAGGCTGCCTCTTGCAGGGGAAATGAGAAGACATCTATTTCATTCTACACTTCACTCGTATTTTCAGTTGTAAATGAGCAGCAAAAAAATGCTTTTAAATCTATGTAATCTTTATAAATAATAAGTATGCATTTTTATATAAAATATACAGAAATATCAGTTGTAAAAATGTAATTCAAAAATGGACCCCTGTGCAACCGACGCAAGCAAGCACACCCTACAATTTCCCCAGAAATTGTACCCTCTCTAGTTGGGTGTGCTTTGCCTTCGGCAAGGGCACAACCTTTGTTCTCTCACATATATATTATTATTATTCTTTTTGCCCCCCTAAAACTCAGTCAATATTTGGCCTACATAGACAACCTAGGTGTCAAACGTTTCGTCCTGGTACCGATTGAGTTGCTTGTATTGGGATTTACGTTCCGTTGCACGGTTTAAGTAGAAATTACGTTTTTGTGTCGAAAAGTGAAGCTAACGGTGGCTAACTTGCTAACCACAGTCAATGACGCTACTTACGTCACTAACGTCACGAAAACTCGCGTGACTACCTCTAGCAGAATATTAGTTTAGCAGCTTGTTAACTTCTGGGAGATAGCTATGCTAACTATAGCTTTACTGCAAGGCAGCTGCAGAAACGCCACAAGCAAAGAGGCCAGGTGATAACTATTTACTAATTTTACTTTGTGATATGACACACAATTGTGATGTGTAATGTACAATATAAGCTGATATTATTAAGGAAGTACATCTACTTTCGGAAACAGTAGTCTACTATTTCACTGAAGTATTAGCATCATGACATTAGCTGAAGAAATTCAACCTGCCAAAGACAATGATGGTGCACTTCTACACAGTCATCATTGAGTTCATCCTCACCTCCTCCATCACCATCTGGTACACTGCTGCCACTGCCAAGGACAAGAGCAGGCTGCAGCGTATCATCCGCACTGCTGAGAAGGTGATCGGCTGCAATCTGCCTACCCTCGAGGACCTGCACACCTCGAGGACCCTGAGGCGTGCGAGGAAGATTGTGGCCGACCCCTCCCACCCTGGTCACTCCCTGTTCCAGCTACTCCCCTCTGGAAGAAGGCTGCGGTCCATCAGGACCAAAACCTCACACCATAAGAACAGTTTCTTTCCATCTGCTACTGGCCTCTTCAACAAGGCCAAGGACTCCCATTGACATTCATTCACTTATTTAACTATTATAAGTCCATCTAATGGCAATTACAGTATGCACAAGCCACCTTACCTCAGTATCCGATTGCACTATGTTGACCACTCACGCTGCTCATTCTTATTGTTATTTTTTTATATATATTTAGGGTTCCTCCGGTAGGAGGGAACCTATTGTATTCGTTAGTTTTATTATTATTATTAATAATCTTCTCCTTGCGCCACAATAACTCAACATGTTATTGGTAACAAATGTTCTAATTTGGCACATTGATACTACATCCAAGTGGGTACCCCCACACCAAATATGGGACACCTTCGACTGTAGGGGGCGCCACAGGCCACGCCCTAAAGTCCGATTTTCAAAGTGATGGCGTTTCCACCCCATTGCTTAAATTCTTCTGAAACTTGGTGTGCATGGCTCATTTTTCATGAGGAACAAAAAAGCCTCAAGGACCCATAAGGTCCGCCATGATGGATTTTCCTGTACAGTGATAATTTGGGAAAACCTTCAAAATTCCTCTTCTCTTGAACCAAAGCTCTAATTGACTTGACATTTTGAACAGATATGTATCATGGATGTATCTAAAAACGTTACTTAAGACAGTTGAATCAAATACAAAATGGCTGAAAGGGGTGTACTTATGTAAATGTCCCCATTGCCTCAATACGTTTGTGTCACTAAATCAAATGTCATTTTGAATGATGGTTTTTCAAACCTAATAGGGTTCAAGATGACATCACTCTGAAGTACCATAAACAATTTCACCTTGGTATGTCAAAATATGATTGAATTAGAGCTGTTTCAACCTTGGCTGAATCTAACAACGCTTACCACAGGAGAAACGGCTTACTTTTTCATACAGTAACTGAACATAACAATATTCAACACTGAGAATAGCTCAATGGGCTGGGACGGTGACCCGCTAAGTATAAGGTCGTAGGTTCAAATCCAGCCACAGTGGTTGAGCCTGTCTTACATTTGAATATCTGTTTAGTTAAACAGGATGACATCGTTCTGAAGTACCATGCGCAATTTCACCTTGATATGTCAAAAGATCATTGAATTAGAGCTGTTTCAACCTTGGCTGAATCTAACAACGCTTACCATAGGAGAAACAGCTTACTTTTTCATACAGTAACTGAACATGACAATGTTCAACACTGAGAATAGCTCAATGGGCTGGGACGGTGACCTTCTAAGTATAAGGTCGTAGGTTCGAATCCTGCCACAGTGATTGAGCCTGTCTTAAATTTGAATATCTGTTTAGTTAAACAGGATGACAAGTACCATGCGCAATTTCACCTTGATATGTCAAAAGATCATTGAATTACAGCTGTTTAAACTTTGGCCGAATCGAACAATCCGTGCTACATGAGAAACGGCTTCTTTTTTTTGTACAGTAACTGACCACGTAATCGCATCCTTGAGGGTAGCTCAATGGGTTGAAACGGTGTCCTACAAAGTGCAAGTCACAGGTTTGAATCCAGGCACAGTCTTTTGGCCTGTCATCATTTTGATTACTTGTTTAGTTAAACAGGCAGACATCATTCTGAAATACCATGCGCAATTTCATGCAATTTCACCTTGAAATGTCAACCGTTTCTTAACCCTCGTGCTGCCTTCGGGTCACATGACCCAAAGGTTCATAACGAACCATCGTTGTGTTTACCCAATTTTACCCAATACAAAAACAAATTAAAATAATTTTCTTTTAACCATCGAAATGTGGGGGGTCTGAGACAGCCTAGCTGTTAAAAGAAAATGCTTCACTTTGTCTTTGTATGCGGTAAATTTGTCGCAATACGACGGTGGGTCACAATGACTGATGGGTCAGAATGACCCGAAGATAACACAAGGGTTAACCTTTGTCCCAAAGCTGACCAAAAACTAATACTCATATCACGCAGTCGGAGCACAGCTAGATAATCAGCGTCAGCACCCTTGGGTACCCAGCATGCAGTGCGGCATGTCAAAAAACGCAAAGACTTGTGGAAAATGGTTTGGTTACAACAGCCGTGCGAGGGATTTCAGTTGTTGTGTTCATTCAGTTAGATGTTTGTAATGTTATTGTTTGTTAGTTAATATAATCTTGTTGGTCACCCTGATTGTGCATGTTGTGTAGTTTAATGGGACCAGAGAGTTGGCTGCTGTACTGTCACAGGCTATTCTCGCAAGGAGCTGAATATAAGCGCTGCCCTAGCCCATTTGCCCACATGACTATTGTTAGTTGTGCATTGACTGAGAGTCTGGAAAGAGATCAACTCAAGAAGAGATTCAGTATCCTATAAAAAGTTAATACTCAGCCCTTACTAATCATAAAATCTCGGTGCTCTCTTATACTGCTGATCGGTATGCCCACAGGACCACCGGAAGGTGGCAATCCCAGTCACGTTGGTGTTGGGAGGTGACGATAGCTAGTTGTGCAACAAGCGTTCTATTAAAGCGTTCGACTAGCCCATCACTCTGTGGGTGGAGGGGTGTTGTCCTGGTCTTATTCACCCCCATTCGCTGACACACCTCTTCCCTGAACACCTGTGCCTCGAAATTTCGTCCCTGATCACTGTGAAGCTCTTGTGGAGCCCCAAACCGGCAGAACATCTCGCACACCAGCTTCTCCGCTGTTGTAATGGCGCTCTGATCTGGAACTGCATATGCCTCAGGCCACTTTGTAGTCCATTGCTACCAGGACGTACCGGTTGCCGGCGTCAGTGGTAGGGAAAGGTCCAAGGAAGTCCACCCCAATCCGTTCCATAGGTGCCCCTACTTGGTACTGCTGCAGGGGAGCATGTGACCGTCCGGAGGGTCCTTTCCTGGAGGTGCAAGCATCACAACAGTGCACAAACAGTTCAGTGTCCTGCCTGCACCCCACCCAGTAGAACCGCTGCCGCAGTCGGTTCAGGATCTTTGCCACTCCAAAGTGTCCTGCTCCCACGGAACCGTGGACGGTCCTCAGCACCCGCTGACGCCAGTTCTTGGGCACCAATAGCTGCCATGTGCTGCCCCCGAGACCCGGGGCACGCCAAATCCGGTAGAGCAGTCCGTTGCACCGGGATAGGGAAGCCCACTGTGAGTAGTAGGCCTTGGTCTCAACAGATGAAGCAGAGACATCTTGCCAAGGAGGGCACACTCCAGCGTCAACCCAGTGTCCCACCACAGCTAAGATGGGGTCGTCTGCTTGCGCTGCTTGCCACTCCGGGTCACTCACTGCTGAAAGACAGTCTTCTACTGCCTCATCCGTTCAAGTCGTGGCCACCCGGGGAGTTTGACGATCCCGTTCCTCTTGGCGCTGACAATGACGGCAGTCTGGTTCTTCACAGGGGCGGCGGGAAAGGGCGTCCGCGTTGCTGTGTCGTCCCGCCCGATGCTGCATCTCCATGTTGTAGCTCTGCAGTGCCTCAATCCACCTGGCTAACTGCCCTTCTGGCTCCTTGAAGCTGACCAGCCAGGTCAGAGAGGCATGATCAGTTCGCAGTAGAAAAGACTGACCGTAGAGGTAGGGTCGAAAATGATGAAGTGCCGAGACCACCGCCAGCACCTCTCTCCGGGTAACACAGTAGTTACGTTCAGGGCAGCTCAAAGCCCGACTGTAGTAAGCCACGGCTCTCTCTCCACCTTCTCCTTCCTGGGACAGCACAGCCCCAATCCCCACGTCACTTGCGTCGGTATCAACGATGAATCCGTCAAGGCGGCGCAAAGTTGGCAAAAGCCAGCGCACAATCATCGTCCCAGATGAATTCCCGCCCCTTGTCAGTGAGGCGGTGGAGGGGACTGGCGATGGATGCGAACCCCTGGACAAAACGTATGTAGTACGAGGCGAGCCCCAGGAAGCTGCGCACCTCTCCGACGTGTCGAGGTACCGGCCAGTTTCTCACTGCTTCCACCTTTGCTGGGTTGGTGGCCACACCCTCCTCCACCCTCCCTCCAGCGAGCTACTCCGGTCGTAGCGTTGGGCGGACTCTCCTGGCGCCGATCCTCGCATCCTCCTGGATGTTCCATCTTCTGTGTAGCGCTGGCTAGCATTCAAGAATTTAGAAGGAATATTGCTCACAACTCTATTATTACAGGCACATTTTTACATCGGAAAGCTTGTAAAGCCATCTAACTAGCCAACAGTCACAATCAGGGTGAACACTCAAACCATCCAAACCACAGATCATCACATCACACACATCAAAACAGAACGAACACAACAACAGAACTTTAAACAATGCTTATCTAACTAAGCTAAAACCTTATACTTCTTAGCTTTTCTGCCTGCCGCGGTGCGTTCTGGGTGCCAAGAGCATTGTCGCTACAGTATTTCATAAAATCCAAGACCAAGAACAGACATTTAATCTGGAAAGGCAAATTATTCAACTACACAATAGCAAACAGAACAACAAGCTGAATATGTGTCCGGTTTGTTAACGTAACACATTAACAGTTATTCAGCTAGCTACACTGCATAAAGAACATACCTGGGAGGCTGAATAGGCTAAATTAACATAACAAGCTAGCGAGTCCAACAAGCAAGTTACCGGTAAGCTAGTTCACCAAGCTCCCGATCTCCACATCACTGAATCCGTTGAACTTGTTGGTTCATGTCAGTCAGTATGAATTAACATTTAAAAACATGTTAAATTATACATATTTTGATATATAAGTCGCACCTGACTATAAGTCGCAGGACGAGCCAAACTATGAAAAAGTGTGACTTTACGAAAATACGGTAGGAAAATACGGTAGGAATTTTTATTGATTCTAATCTCTCCTTTAAAAAACTGTTTATTTTTATTTTAGACATATAAAGAAACAGTCTAACCATGCAAGCTGCATTTAATGCAATGATTATCCCCCATCTGACCTACTGCTTAACCAGCTGGGCACAAGCCAGCAGCACAACATTAAAATCTATCCATATTCTCCATAAAGAAGCTCTAAAAACACTTGATAAAAACCAAAAAGTCACCATCACTGCAATATCCTCATCAAACACCATATCTTGAGTTGGGAGAACCTCATTAAATTCACTGATGTGTGTCTGGTTTTTAAAATTGTACATGGTATTGCCCCACCTCCGCTTAGTGATTTTATTAAACAACGCACTCAAAGTAGCAGACAAACTAGATTTGCTTCAAGAGGTGATTGTGTCATTTCACATTGGTCAAGCTCTTTTAGCAAATCTGCATTTTCTGTGAATTCAGCACACATGTGGAATGCTCTGCCATCACACATATTCACAAAAGACATGTACAAAACATTCAAACATAGCCTTAAGGAATGGCTTGTTTCCAATCAGGTTTGCAAGCATTAATGTACTGTCTGTCCTGCTTGTTTGCCTATATGTGCATTTGTCTTGTTAACCCTTGTGTTCTCCTCGGGTCGTTCTGACCCATCAGTCATTGTGACCCACCGTCGTATTGCGACAACTTTACCGCATACAAAAACAAAGTGAAGCATTTTCTTTTAACCGTCGGGCTGTCTCAGACCCCCCACATTGCGAAGGTTAAAAGAAAAGTATTTTTATTTGGTTTTGTATTGGGTAAAATTGGGTAAACACAATGATGGTTCGTTATGAACCTTTGGGTCATGTGACCCGAAGGCAGCACGAGGGTTAAGTGTTGATATATGTTATGTGCCTCAGTGTTATATGTGCTTGTACTGCAGGTACACTTTTCTTGATATGTGAATTGGTTTTGTCTATACGTTACTGTCTGTTTATCGACTAATTTTAGTCTCATCGTTATTTGAAATTTTGTAATTTTAGGCTGCCTTCCAACATCTGGTCGGGGACAGCAGATGAAAATTAGCCTCTCTGGCTAACTCTGGCTCACTTACAGTTTTGCTGTTGATTGGTGTGCATTGTCCCTGCAAAATAAATGAAAAAAATAGAAAAAAACTACTTTTGCCATTCATGTGTGTGAGGTTTGTCATTACAGATATCTACAATTCAGTTGTAGATATCCACAATTTAATTACAGACATCAACTGAATTGTAGATATCTGTAATGACAAACCTCATACACATGAATGGCAAAAGTAGTTTGAATCTTAATTGTCAAAATGTAATTACAGATAGGGTCTATCTTGAATTAGAGTTTTCACTAGGCAAAATAATGTTGCACATATCTGCAATGAACATCCAGTCTAGCTAATAAATGTTAAAACGGCTTGCCATATTAGGTGTCTAATAGGCTGTCCTTGTTTAGGACACTTGGAAATTAGACAGTAGGCCTAATTGGCATGAAAGAAATACATTTTTGGTAGAGAATCATGTTATGACACGTAACACTGCACATCAATCCTACAGATCTTCTTAACCCTCTCGCAGACTCACCTTTATGAGACGATGACGACAGAGGGCGCGGCCATTTTGACGAGGGCGGAGGCTGTCGGTTCCGGGCGGTTCAGGAGGCTATAGCCTACTCCGAGATCAATCAGTTTGTTGCCAGGCAGAAGAAAGGAGGGGGGATCGTCCAGAAGACTATCATTTCCGACCCGACGACGCTCCGCCGTAAAACTACTTTAGGTAGGTTCGCTTCAGTTACAGGAAACTGTTCATGCATACAAACTTAATTCGTCTTGATTGAGCAGTTTGATGCTTAGTGTGAAATAGCGTTGGTCGCGGACAACCTGATTCCGTTTTCTTTGAAACAGTTTGTTTCAAAAAAAGAGTTGAAGCCCCGATTTTGAATCGTATTCATTGCTGTAGATAAATAATTGCTGTAAACGTAGCAATCATTTCCATTACAAATCGCTGAGAAACGTATTTGCTACGTGAAACACTCCATTTTAATTTCCTCGTGACTAAACCGAACGGGATTTGCCGCTTGTTGCCTGTCCGCGTGAACGCGCAATAAGACACGGCCAGTACCATGGACAGCTCTTCTACGTTGAGAGAAGCGCGTCTAAGAACGTGACTGTCCAATTTACTAATGCAAGCACAAACATTGTTACTATGTGTTATTATAAGTGTGAGTAGCCTACTGTTGTTCCCAGTATGAGTGAAGCCTAGATGAGTTTCCAACTCTTCTCTGACATGGCCAGAAGATTCAAAATCATTTTCAGTTGAGTGGGGATTTTTCTGATCAAAACACTTTGATGTATAGCCAATGTGTTATGTTTGAGTGTCAGTAAGTGTGTGTGTGACAGGAAGTGTGTGTTGGCACGCCTCAGGTTGTCCCACAGGGATCCAGGTGGCTTAGGGAGGCTTGTCCAGGATCAGGACTGAATGGAAAAGGGTCAGCGTCATTACAACACACTCATCAAGAGGAACCCCCTCCACATACCACATTCTCAATAACACAGATCAAGTACAAGTGTTTTGTGATTATTTGATCACATTTTTCCAAACACACAGCCCCAAACTGGAACACATACTCTAAAAAAAAATACATACCCAACAATGTATTACCTCAATTAAAATAAACAACTTGATACCTCTTTCAAGTTTTTCAAATCAGTACACAATGGCCAAATACATAAAATGTACAGCTATGCACGTAACCCGACATAGTTCTCACTCTAGCTCATTTAATTATAGTATATACCAGAAAAGAAAAGTAAACATGTCACAATATGGGCTGTATTTGTTGCTCTAAATCATTTCCCAAAGATGAATATCCAGAAATGAAAGGCTTTTTTAATGAACTGTCAACACAGTAAAAACAAGCAATGACAGAAAAAGAACGCAAATACAGGACACACTACATTCACTCCATTCATTCTTGTTAATCAGGCTTTATGTTTTCGTTAGCATAACACTGGATGTTTTCCATCGCAATGCAGTAAGGAAAATATTTCCTTACATTGTACATTTCAAGATTTAGGCTACCTTTTATGCTTTAATCAGTACAGACGTCACGGCGTGAGGTGGGGTTGGACCCAAACGCAGGGGAGTCGGCAGGCATGGCAGAAACAAGGGTTTTATTCTCAAAACTGGGAACAGATAGGGTACTCACACGGACAGGTATGGTAAGGACAAGACAATGACAGGACACAAAACAGGAACCTAAATACACACCCAAACGACACACAGGTGGACACAATGACGCTAACGAGACAGGTGAAGACAATGACAGGGAAACACTAGGGCAGGACAAAAAACTGAAACTGGGGGGGGGGGCACGGCTGTGGCCGTGACAACAGATTGCTGATTGAACAATTGGTGCAAAGTTTTCAATGCTGTCAGAAGTATCATATTATTTAATTTAGTTTGACATGATTTCCTCAACTTTGGTTTTATAGTGTGTGTGCATTGATGTCTGTGTGAGAGCAATGTGAAAAAGACTTGATGTTTAGCAAAAAGCAAGTGGATCCCAGTTACATTAAAAGTATCTTAGCAATTGAGGAAAACGTAAGAAGGCAGAGATCTGTTAAGAGCCACCATTTAATACACACATCGTTTTACATATCATACAGAATATATAGTATATATAATCACTTTGATTTTCTATGATGTTTGCTTGTCATTGTCATATTTTTCCTTTTAAAAAGCAGAATATAAATTCTCAACTTAGTCTTATTTTCTGTGACCTGAAGACTGAAATGAAGTCACTGTGTAACAATTGTTTCTAACACAGTGCAAGCACCTACATAGTGGGTCTGTCATACTACACATCCTCCTGTACTGTGGTCAACTTTGGATACATGATTTGTGCCGCATTGTTCTATAACAGACGGGTCTTAACCTCTCAGTGTCTGATATGCAGCTGCCTCATCGATTAGCATGTGCAGGCAGACCTGGAGTCACCCAACACCGGGGCTGGGGAGTTTGGGTTGCGGGTGGTGCTAGGCCATGTGAACGGGTGGAGTTGGGTCTTGTCTAGTCTTGTTTTAACACAGACATGCTGCTTGAAATGCCAAGTGCAGGAATGCCAATCAGGAATGTCAAGTGCAGTTGACAGGAGAGTTGAATGCTATGCTATGTAATAGTTGTGTGTGGATGTATGGTTGTGTCATTGAGTGTATGATAAGCACAGTTATTTACTGTACTACAATGAGTTGGGTTAATATGTTACACTAGTACTTCAAGGAAGGGTCTGCTGCTTTTGTCATATAATGTATGGTGTTGTATAGCAGGTAGGGGGAATGGAGGGAGCGATTGAAAGATGGAGGGAGGGAAGGAAAAATGGGCTGTATTTGAAACTCCATGGATGTGGAGAGAAGCAGTGTTATGAAAGTTGTGCACTGTTGCTTTGCTCTGGTAACAGAGAATATACAAGAGAGAAAGAGAGAGGGAGGGAGGAAATAGAAAACAATGAGAGACGAGAGGGAAAGAGAAATTGAGAGAGAGAAAGAGGGAGAGGCAATATGTGTTTTGCACAGGCCTACTTCAGTAGATTAATGCTATGGGCTTCATCCTCTAGTGAATGGGACACTGGCTTTAGCCCACTAATCCCCTCTGGGAAAGATGATTGCTTTGAATCTCCTGAATACTGCATCACCAAGACCGGCCTATAGCACCACCCTCCTCACACACTGAGACAAACACACACAAACACGCTTGCACACACACACATGCACTCACAAACACACACTACAACACTACTCTGCTATCCTGGATGTTATATAAAATGTGATGTGTCACACTGACCTCACCTCTCTATGGGGATGGGGTTCAATAAAACTACCAAACAAGAGTTTATCTTATCAATCAGAGCAGTTTAAAATTATTCTTACAAATGTGTTTCACATACCGTCTCCCAAAACAGCATTACAGAAAGCAGTTAATCTCATTTGACCTGCTTTCTCCTTCACTTCTCCTGACATGATGTGACGGCAAAGGTGGTTAGTGTGTGGAGAAATAGACAGAAAAGTAGAGAAGTAGAACAGAATGAAGGAGACAGAGGTAGAAAATAGTAAATCCAGTGGGTAGAGAGTTACAGTAGAGAGATGGGATGATAAAGAAGTAGATAATAAAAAGGTAAAGAGATAGAAACAGTAGAGCGAAATTGAGATCACATACTGACACAAAGACATCTATATACACCAATATAAGTCTATATTGGTCATACCTGCTCTCCACAGGTCTTTACTGAATAGTCATTTCAAATAAAGAAGCTCATTTGGAGAGACATGCATAAAGAGAGAGTAAGTCAGTGAAGGTTAACCCTTGTGTTATCTTCGGGTCATTCTGACTCATCAGTCATTGTGACCCACCGTCGTATTGTGACAACTTTACCGCATACAAAAACAAAGTGAGGTCTGTCTCAGACCGCCCACATTGCGAAGGTTAAAAGAAAATGCTATTTATTTGTTTTTGTATTGGGTAAAATTGGGTAAAGACAACGATGGTTCGTTGTGAACCTTTGGGTCATGTGACCCCAAGGCAGCACAAGGGTTAAGAAGAGAAAACAGAAATAAAACATTCAAATGTTCTGTCCCTGACTGTGTTTGCAGCGTTAGATGTGGTTTTGCTGCACGCTGTTGTCAGCACCTGTTTTATGGTCTTTGGCCTCACTAACGGCTCCCTGTTCTCGCACATTTTCAGACATCTTCAAATATTTAGCAGAAAACATGCTGGGGGAGTCTGGAGAGGGTTGTTGGAGGGTGGGTGCAGCGGGAGAGGGTGGAGAAATGGGGGTGATGATGCGTGACTACTAGGTGAGGCCAGGAGAAGTAGGGGTGAAGGCAAGGTAGGGGTGGGAACAAGAACAGGACAGAGGAAAAAACTGGTTAGAAGGAAACAAGTTGAGATGTAGCCACAACAGAGTTAAGTGACAGCCAATTTGAGGGCAGATAGACTATTTTCATATCTATTTTATGGCTGTGAAACATGTTCTTAAACTTTAGTTTCTATAGGAATTTCAATGATTATTGCATATCTCCAAGCTAGATTTTTCTTCCAAGATGGCGTCCCCATTCATTTCTATGAAAAGTGCTCAGTGGCGCAGTGAGGCAAGCGAGCGCGCGAAATGGACTGCGCCATCTTTCCAGACTGACTCGTCCGGTCTTGCGCAGAAGCTTGTTCCTAGCTCCGAAACTCGTGCATGCTTGCAACTAGCTGTACACGTCATACTTTGCGACAACAAGTCGCGAGCTTGTGAGCTGGAGCTAAGGTATTGCAGAAAACTGTCAGAATGTGGTACAAGTCCGATCAAGAAGCAGATACATGTGAAAATCAATACTATTAGTACTGTATAGACATTTGAGATTTAATTTTCAAAACATGCCCCAGAAAATAGATACCAAAATTCAATTTGAAATGTAAAATTTGAAAATTAAAATTTTCCGGCAATTCAATCAATTTCCCGGCACATTTGCAATGTAATGCAATGCAGATGTGCACACCGCTCCCTACCGAACAAGATGGGTAGCTCGGTCAGCAGGGAGCTGAAGAAGAGCGGCTACTGACGTCACTCTGCTGCGCCGCTCAGAATGCTTTTTCGTTCATGTTGCATTTCTGCAAATGCATTTGAATTTGAATTGTGGTCACGATTTTGCAGCCACGTTCTTAAAATGAAAATGCATTTCTGGAAATGCATTTGAATTTGAATTGTGGTCACGATTTTGCAGCCACGTTCTTAAAATGAAAATGCATTTCTGGAAAGGCATTTTAATTTTCAAATTTTACATTTCAAATTGAATTTTGGTATTTATTTGCTGGGGCATGTTTTGAAAATTAAATCTCAAATGTTTATTTATTTTTCATTTTAATTAAGTGAAAGATTGAGCACTCTTGAAGAAGAAAATTAAAATGCAAATAGGATGATTGATTACTAATTTCATTTGAGTCAAATAATGCAGCCACATTCTTAAAATGCAAATGCATTTCTGGAAATGCATTTGCTTTGCCTTCGGCAAGGGCACAACCTTTGTTCTCTCACATATATATTATTTATTGTTTATTTTCGCCCCCCTAAGGATCAGTCAATATTTGGACTACATACACAACGGCGGTGTCAAAAGGTTCGTCTTGGTAGCGATTGCGTTGGTTGTATTTTTATTTACGTTCCGTTGCATGGTTTAAGTATAAATTGCGTTTTTGTGGTGAAAAGTGAAGCTAACGGTGGCTAATTTGCTAGCCACAGTCACTGACGTTACTAACGTCACTACGTCACTAACGTCACGAAAACACGCGTGACTGCCTGTAGCAGAACATTCGTTTCACATCTGTTAACTTGGGGGATAGCTGGGGGATTTACTGCAAGGCAGCTGCAGGAACGCCACAAGCAAAGAGGCCAGGGTGATAACTATTTACTCATTTTACTTTGTGATGTGAAACACAATTATGAAATGTAATGTACAATATTAGCTGATATTATTAAGGAAGTAGGCCCACATCTACTTTTGGAAACGGTGGTCTACTATTTCACTGAAGCATTAGCATCATGACATTAGCCTCTGTTGCCCGGGCAACACATACTACGGTGGTCTATGATGCAGCTGTTTTCAATCTTTAAAATAAACATTCCTCACAAATACATTTTCGTTGTAGGATTTATTATGACATTACATTACAAGTAAACGATTTGTGGGTGAAATTATCATTACCTGTGGTTTCAAACCAGTGTTGCTCACTGCAACGCTGTAGCCTACGCGAGACACTACAAAAACATCTACACAGCTGTAGGAAGTCAAACGGCGACAGAACATGTTCGGCACTCCCCTTACTTAAATCAAAAGTCTATCTAACTACTAACCTGAACTTCATTGCCCCAACCTAAACTTTGTCAATCTGTTCATGAAAATAATTAATTTCAGCCTAAACCATACAAAAGGAACGTTAAAAACAATTCAACCAACGCAATCGCTACCGAGACGAACACAGCAGTAACGCTAGTCTAGTACTGTACCGTAGTAGTACAATTTACCGGGGCAGCTTCTCCAAACAGGGCTATATCGCATTTTGCGTTGTTACTGACAATGATCGCTACCAGTGAGCTTTTTATGAATGAGCGATTTTCCACTAAATGAATGTCAAGCTTATTTACGTTTTGGGGTGCATATTTTCAGTTAGCAGATGGTACTGTTTGAATCGCGATTCCATCTTCTACTGCCGGTAACGTCGTAGAATAATCTTCAAAGGGGGTTCTTTATTAATGAATGAATGCAATGAGTAGGCTAAATGCATGAAAATATCACGAGAAGGGAAAAACTTAAAAGGACGTTTAAGTCATAGAGATTAGGTCAATTTGTACACCGGTCTGCCAAATGTATTCGTTTTGTTTCAACAATGAGGCTGCCTCTTGCAGGGGAAATGAGAAGACATCTATTTCATTCTACACTTCACTCGTATTTTCAGTTGTAAATGAGCAGCAAAAAAAATGCTTTTAAATCTATGTCATCTTTATAAATAATAAGTATGCATTTTTATATAAAATATACAGAAATATCAGTCGTAAAAATGTCATTCAAAAACGGACCCCTGTGCAACCGACGCAAGCAAGCACACCCTACAATTTCCCCAGAAATTGTACCCTCTCTAGTTATTGGGTGTGCTCAAGCCTTCGGCGAGAGCACAACCTTTGTTCTCTCACATATATATTATTATTATTGTGAGAATGCTGTTCAGCATTCTCACTATTGTTTTTCAACTTCTTAGTTCTTCCGCCGTTTTTTGGCCTTTAACTAGTTCTGCATACTTTCACCGATTCCTACAATTTATGTATCAAAACGTTCAGCTCCTTCAGGAGATGTTGGCTATCACTTTTGGTATTTCTCACCTTTATACTTTTTAAGACATTAAGGTTTTTGTGCAAATTATTCTCCCATTAAAAGTAATGGTAAATCCTTTCAAATCATTAAAAAGCTTCCTCCTCTTTCAAACGTAACTACTTCAGCATACTTTCAGCTAGAGACACCATTCAACCTTTAAAATGTTCACAAGACATTCAGCTATTCCCAAATGATTCAGCTTTTTCAAATGTTCAGCCAATTTTGAATTATAACAGTTTGAAATACATTAAAATGTTTGCTCCTTCTTGATTTTTATGAATGAGCAGCAAGCAGAGTGGCACACTCTGCTGGCTGCTCTTTTTCTGATATTCAACTAATTTGTCAAACAAATTCCTCTAACGTTCATATAGTTTAACTTACAGAAACAAGTTATACCTTAAAATGTAGGAAAAATTGTCCTCTTTCAGCCAATGTAACTACTAAAGAGCTCACATTTACAGATTTTCAGCTATGAGCCTTGAAGCGAGAGCAGCCTTTCAAATTCTCTCACTAACTTCAATGGAGAGGTGAGTAAAATCAGTCAGAGAAAGCAAGAAGGAACAAGATTTTGAAACTGCCGATAGAGTCGTATTTCTGACCGCACAGACATATAAAGGACATCTCTGGTTTCGGCAGAGTCTTGGGTCTCGGAAAATATCCTTATATTTTCGATTGGACGTATAGTTTTGCGTCTAGGTCAACTTGTTTGAGGTGTGGATGCTAGGTAAATGTTCGTTTTTCTCTCTGCCTAGCTCGTTAGCTATCACAGCTGCGCCATCACCGTGGCAACCAAACAAACAAGCACCAGGAAAGCAAAAGGAACACGTTTTTGAAACTGCAGGTAGAGTCGTATTTCTGACTGCACAGACATATAAAGAATATCTCTGGTTTCGGCAGAGTCTTGGGTCTCGGAAAATATCCTTATATTTTGGATTGGACGTACAGTTTTGCGTCTAGGTTATCTTGTTTGAGGTGTGGATTCTAGCTGCATTTCTCTTATTCTCTTCCCTCAGCGCGTTAGCAATCATAGCTGCACCATCACCGTAACGACAGACACGCACCACTCAGTCTCTCACACAGGTGATTGGTACGTTTACTTGACCATGAGAAACACGATTACTAGCAATTGTCGGTTTATGCCAATAATACGATTACTCCGTTTACATGTGTAATTAGTTATGCGATTACTCAATAAACGCGTCTACATGATTCTTTTTTATTAATCGTTGTATGCTCCACGGACAAAACTTGCACCATCATCCTTCTGCAACAAAGTGTCGCCGTGTCTTCCTGTATCGGCTCTACTGCTGTATGTTTCATTCCATCAACACATTGAATCCTACTAAGAAAGCCGAGTAAACGCACTCAAAGGTAGGCTACATCTGCTACTGCTATTACTATCCCAACTATAATTTCAGCTGTTAAAACGATAATATTCTTGTTCCGACTAGCTAGCCTACTTCTTCTGTTTAACCTTTTCATGTTCCTGTTAAATTTGCCTGAAAACGCCTAAACAGCATACCCAAAGTAAATTGGAAGCTGTTCTTGAACCATTTGGAGTACATGCATGTAAATGATCTCTTTTGAAAGCTGACACTCTGAAGTTATGTCCCCTGTTGTCAGGACCCCTGTCAGTCCTTCTAGTGTTGAGTAATAGAAGCTTGAACACAAGGAAAGTGAAAATTTCTATTTCCGCCTAGATTTTGTTTTGAAAACAGAGGCCTGAAGAGGCCTAGAGGTGGTAGGTATTATCTGGAAGACTAAATTGGACCACAGGTTGAAGCCTTACCCAATTCAAATCAAAAGTCAAACATAATACCACAATATATTCATATTTGACACATGTTTTTATAAGAGTACATCCAGGAATTTTCTAAAAGGGTCTTTTGGAGACTCCAAAATGACCCTTTGTAACCAAGGTCAAGGTCAAATAAAAAGGTATTATTTTTCATAATTGTTATCTCTGGCCCATCTCTGGTACTTAGAAATATCATATATAATAGCTAAATCCCTAATTAGTAATACTGAAACACAAAAACTGAAGCATGAACACATTGGAGTGCTTTATCTGATTCCAAGGATTGGCGCACAAAGAACACTGATTCTGTCAACCATATTGCGCAATCGACTGTTATTTTGAAGGCTCCACAGACGCATACAAATGAGGTATTGGCATTTTCAGCTAGCTGTCAGCTACAAGGCTAACGAGCTAATTTCAGAGCCAGTCGAAGCCAGTTCGAGAAATTTGTTTAGAACGAGTGTGGGGGGGGGGGGGGCGGGGGGGGGCAGGACGCACAGACCTAGTTGGCTTTAGAGGGCTGTCAACGGGGCATGGAAGCTCCTATTGGGTCGAACAAGGTGTCAATCAAAAGGGGAGGGTTCAACGGACATTTTGAGACCTTCATTTTGTAAATACTCCGTTGATAAATCGGAGAAAATAACACTTTTATGTGAACAAGTTGTTTCTTCCGTCGGCTAACTTGCATAATGAAACAAAGGATAATGGCTATTCATGAACGTAAAACATTGTATTTGGACGAATTACTTTACATGGTTAGATACTTTGAACCCTTGGGACTTACGCAGATCAAGTTTTGATGGCATGATTTGCACACCTGGACCTATTTGAACAACTTAGGGTGAGTACAACTTTTTTCTTTGGCATTGTTGAAGGAATGTTCACCGGAAAAAGACGTTGACTTTGCTTGCTATTGCGACTTGATCTTGAATTGGTTTATTTCAATGGAAGCACAAGAATCGTAGCTTTCCAACGATGTATAACATGTGTAGCGTCTAAAAAATATATTTTTTTAGAATTTAGTGCGTCGTAACTGAGGAAGGGGGAGGCAGCATTTTTGTCTCGCGGGCGAAACAGGAGCGTAAACAGGTTAACAGTTCAGCTTTCAGCTTCTCCCGCATTGTAGGCTATTTTAGCTCTTAGCTTTGTTAAGATGATGCAGATGATGCAGTTCAGCTTCCACACTGCCTCTTTTGTGTCACTCACACATTTTTGAAATTCATTTCAGCTTGCGGGTATTTTCTCATTTCTCACTTTTATACTTTTTAAAATATAAAGGTTTTTGTGCAAATTATTCTCCCTTTAAAAGTAATGGTAAATCCTTTCAAATCATTGTTGGAATGCTGCTCCAGCCCCTTTCAAAAATACCTTTCGGTTGCTTTGAAGCTTCAGCTTATAACTTTCTACAAAATTTTCACTATTTTCAGCTTTTTTAGCATGGTCAGCTATCCCCATTCAGGTTTTCAGCATTCTCACTGCTGTTTCGCAGGAACAGCCGTTTCTAGTTATTATTATTTTTATTTCTTTTTGCCCCCCTAAAACTCAGTCAATATTTGGCCTACATAGACAACGTAGGTGTCAAAAGTTTCGTCTTGGTAGCGATTGAGTTGCTTCTATTGGAATTTACGTTCCGTTGCATGGTTTAGGCTGAAGTTAAGTTTTTGTGGCGAAAAGTGAAGCTAACGGTGGCTAATTTGCTAGCCACAGTCACTGACGTTACTAACGTCACTACGTCACTAACGTCACGAAAACACGCGTGACTACCTTTGGCAGAACATTCGTTTCGCATCTGTTAACTTGGGGGATAGCTAGGCTAACTATAGCTTTACTGCAAGGCAGCTGCAGAAACGCCACAACCAAAGAGGCCAGGGTGATAACTATTTACTCATTTTACTTTGTGATATGACACACAATTGTGATGTGTAATGTACAGTATAAGCTGATATTATTAAGGAAGTACATCTACTTTCGGAAACAGTAGTCTACTATTTCACTGAAGTATTAGCATCATGACATTAGCCTGTGTTGCCCGGGCAACACATACTACAGTGGTCTATGATGTAGCGTTATCTGTTTTCAATCGTTAAAATACACATTCCTCACATATACATTTTCGTTGTAGGATTTATTCTGATTAGGTCAATTTTTACACCGGTCTGCCAAATTTATTCGTTTTGATTCAACGATGAGGCTGCCTCTTGCAGGGGAAATGAGAAGACATCTATTTCATTCTACACTTCACTCGTATTTTCAGTTGTAAATGAGCAGCAAAAAAAAAAAATGCTTTTAAATCTATTTAATCTTAATAAATAATAAGTATGCATTTTCATATAAAATATACAGAAATCAGTTGTAAAAATGTCGTTCAAAAACGGATCCCTGTGCAACCGACGCAAGCAAGCACACCCTACAATTTCCCCACGAATTGTACCCTCTCTAGTTACGTTTGTCATGCTATGAGCATAATAGCGTTCATTACAAAATGGTTAAATCTGCTTTAAAATAACGGAAAATAAACTCTACAAACAACCGTCACAAATGTTTGCACACATACATGTATGTGTGCAAACATTTGTAAAACTTGCTACAATAAAGGCAGGCAACTGTACATTATCAAATCATTTCTCCTTGTTCTCATTCAGCTCTGGTAAATCAGCGATTTGCTGATGTTCCCTTTTGTGCTCGTCCCCTGTTCGTATCCGCGAGCACGTTTCCAGGCAACTTTTCTTGACGTAAGTAAATAAATGGGGTGCTAGTTTACCCATTTCGGATTGGTTTCAAATTTAGCAAAAATCAGGAAAACATTTTCTATGAAAAAGCTAGTAGTATGAGCCAGGTTCGAGAATCGAACAAAAATTATTGGGGGAGATAGTTTTAGATATGTTGACTGGAGTTAATAGAATAAATACGACCGGACGAGTCAGGTAGCAAATCGGAAATGCAATACCACCTACATCCACCGGGGCCGTTGCCTCAATCCGAGGGGCGGGGGTCTGGTATGAACGGTGAGGCATTCAAGTCATTGGCAAATTTAAAGACCTGTCAATGATGCTAGCTAATTCCTCACATAATATCAATGATTGCCATCCACAAAAAGATGAATGCTATGTAGAGATTGTGGGATTTCTCAAACTATATCATGAAAAACACAAAACTGCTTTTGTAACTAAGGTGTCTGCAAAAAAAAAACTATTAAAAAATCCATGGACAGATTAAGCTACTATGCATGTCCACAATGTCCCTGGATACTCGGATTTGCCCCAGCCCTACTCCAGCAAAGACAATGTAAGTACAACGTATACATATGGAATAAAACACTCAATATTTAATAGTATATGCATTGTAGCCCACTTCCTCTTAACTACGTTAGCAAAGCCCTCAAGCTGCAGTGCAACCAACAGTGACAGCGGCTCAGAGACTTACCATGCACTCAGACAGGCAGCGACTTTGTCACTGTGTTGCTGTCTATATTACTATATTCTCCAGAGGTGGAAGATTGGCTTGTACGGTTACCTCTTGATGGTGTGTGGCCATGTGTGTGTGGAGTAGGTAGACCATCTCACTCTGGCTGTAGGCTGTGAGCTGATCTCCATGGTCAGTTTACTGTCTGCAGGTTGTGAATGTGGGAATAAATGAGCATGTGCAGGCATTTGGCTTGAGAGTGGTGTGTGTGTGTGTGTGTGTGTGTGGGGGGGGGGGTGTATATGTGTGTGTGTGTCTGTGTGTGCAGGTCCTTGTAAAGCTTTGTCGGGATAAGCCAGAGGCATGTGCTGGATCCCCAGGGTTTACACGACAGTGTGTGTTTGTGTCTGTGTGGGCGGATAGGGACCAGATGGCCCCATGACCCATGGAGCAGTAGATATAGGCACACACAGACATACAAATACACAGACATACAAATACACAAACACAATCATACACAGACACACCTGAAGAGTTGCTTATCTCATTCATAGAGGGCCTGGTTCTGTGTTTTTGCTGTCATCTAGCTGTAATTTACCTGGCAACTTAAATGAGTGTAGGCCTTTAGTCATTCAGTACATGGGCATAACAAGTGTGTGTGGGTATACGCACACTCACACAGACATCGTAATGCATAAGTGATGATGGTGACCATTGATTGTAAAATGCAGTCAGCATACTGTGGAGGAAATCTTGAATTTTGATGTGATAATGTTAATCACAATCAGTAGATCCGCTAACACATTATCTGTTCATGATGTACCCTGTTCTGTTAATCATTCACATAATTGTGTTCCTTCTGTGACCAATACCATGTATTTTGGGTATGAAAGATAGCCCTGAATAGAATGGACACCCATTGTTGTGCTCAAAATATATTTTATAAGACCTAGCATAAACATTTAGGGCCTGGGTCAAGATTAATTCAGGGATAACGCTGACCATTTCAGCTGACCTTATAGGCCTAGCTTCTAGGAATCCTCCACTGAAAAAAGTGAAACGACCGTTTCATTTGTTTAAAGTGCCTTTTTACATTGGTCTAATCCAAAATCATAGTTTCCGGTTCAAAGTTCCGGTTAACTGTTTTGTTCATTTTTAACATTTTCAAATAATACGCCCCTAAGAAAATAAACAATTTAGGTTAAAACTTGTTCAGATTACCTTTAGCCATAGTACTTAAATACATATTTAATTGTGAGTAAAAAAAAATAATTACGTTATGTATAAAAAAAGAATTATGGAGAGAGATATGTCTCAAAAGTATTCGTAAATGCAATTACCATGATCCACAAATGTTTCACGATTTACAAATGTGTTTTGCGATCCACAAAAACAAAATTCTTACTCGTGATTTGTAAGCTGGCATTTACATAAATGTGCTATGATTTGTACACATAGATGTCCATTCGTAAATATATCGTTTGTAATTTCTTAAAATACTTAACATTTTGTGTGTGCATTTCTCATGGTCTGTCACTTGTAAATCTACAATTCGCGTGTGAAGTGTTGAATCTGCATTTGTGGATCGCCCAATACACGCGTGCAATCCTTCTTCAAATGATGTAATTTTGAGACATTCTTTTCGGTCTTTTGCGATCCACACACAAATAGCTTTTTGATCCACAAACACAAGCCCCCCCCCCTCCTCCCTTTAGACAGTGACATCCGATAGGGGGCAGTGTAGTTCTCTGCATTGATGGCTGTGTAGTAGGCCTACATTCAGGGAGTTCGCTCCGTTAGGGCGCTATCTAGATCTTGGCTGGTTTAGATGCACTAAGATATATATGAGAATATGGTAAATGTATGATGATGTATTCAGGCCAGGGAATTGGCTATCAAATGTAAATGTTGAGCACCCCCCTCCCCCCCGTTGAAATGAACGAATGACTCGAAGAAAGATTGTTTCATTTCACTGAACGAGATTCAAAGAACCGAGTCAGTAAAATGATCCAAACTTCCCATCACTAGTGGACATTGGGATTAGGCCTAACCATTCGTAAACTCTGGATTGATTCACATTCTCGTCCCGCACATTGATTCAGAGCGTACACGGAGAGAAGGGGCTATTCACAGACTGGTCCGTTGTAGTGAGAGAGAAGGAATGCAAGCGGGGCAAGAACGGGCTTAGCGAATCAATGCGCTGCGCACAGCTCTACAATTATAATTATTTTTTCCATGTTAAACTGTTAAAAAAACAAATACATGTATGGGAAACACTTGACTAACCCAAGATTACAATCTTGACTTCATCAATAACTAAATTCAAGTTCTGTTTACTGAATAAAATTAGTTTGTCATCTTCACATTTGTCCGACACGCATTTGAATTTTCCTGTCAACATGAAAAGATAAGACATTAGGTCAAAGTAAAACCAAAAGGCAACGTTTTCCACTAGACTTTTTGAGTTAAGCCAACTCAAAAAACAATGTTTTAAGTACTAGTGAATGAGAATTAGAGTGGCCTATGTTGTTTACCTCTGCTGTGCGGTTGACTGTGAACTAAATGTTTTTTAGATTATAATAGTAAGGATCAAGCTAGTAAGCTAGTACGTAATTCAGTAGTGTTCATACAGGTGTGTTTGTGATTATATGGTTGGTTATTATAATGTGGTTATTGTGTAGAATGTTTTGTGTTTTTTTTATGTCACCATGGGTGGGAACACTGTGGGATAGACATACTCATAGACATAGTCATACTCACTCTGTGGCGTCTTTTCCTTTATAGGTTCATCATGTTACTTTGAAATCGAATTCACAATGCTTAAAACATTGCGTTGAATCGACTTAAATGCTTGTGCTGATGTTTTACGTTCCTGGTAAAAAAGTGTCTTAAAAGCTAATTCACCATACTTAAAACATTGTGTGGAAATGTTGCCTTAATTTTGTTTGTTGACCCAATGTCTTAAAGAACACTACAGTATTATAGCAACTAGCAACTAAGAGGGGCAGGACTAAGCGATATGTCAATTGATTGCAAATCCACTGCATATGCAGGCAGCCTAATTTAAATAGAGATAGATTGAATCTGACTGCTGCACTGCACTGATGTTATATTGTGTAATATTGTAGTTATGTTATTGTTGCGCTGTGCCTGGTAGCTGAGATGTGGTTATTTTGCACTGCGCATGATAAATACAGGGCGTTCCTTGATTCTGACCACTGTTAGAACTATGCTCTTCTGATCCTTGATTGTGTGTGTCTGTGAACTTCCAAATCACTGCGTAGTGTATACTCTGTATACTCTGCCAAAAAAACGAAATATAAAATATATCTAAAAATATTAAAACAAATATAGCTGCAAGCAGCAATGAGGGGGCTAAGCAGGTCAAAAGACAACATTTTTGGCCCCCTGGCGCGAACGATCGCCAGGGGGCCAAACTATTTTATAATTTTATAATTATAAAATTATAAAATAGTGCTGTATCATTAAAAAGTGAAAACATATATAAACTAGAGAGGATACAATTTCCCCAGAAATTGTAGGGTGTGCTTGTTTGCATCGGTTGCACAGGGTCCGTTTTTTAATGACATTTTTACAACTGATATTTCTGTATATTTTATATAAAAATGCATACTTATTAGTTATAAAGATTACATAGATTTAAAAGCATATTTATTTTGCTGCTCATTTACAACTCAAAATACGAGTGAAGTGTAGAATGAAATAGATGTCTTCTCATTTCCCCTGCAAGAGGCAGCCTCATAGTTGAATCAAAACGAATACATTTGGCAGACCGGTGTAAAAATTGACCTAATCTCTATGACTTAAACGTCCTTTTAAGTTTTTCCCTTCTTGTGATATTTTCAGGCATTTAGCCTACTCATATTGCATCCATTCATTAATAAAGAACCCCCTTTGAAGATTATTGTACAACGTTACCGGCAGTAGAAGATGGAATCGCAATTCAAACAGTACCATCTGCTAACTGAAAATATGCCCCCAAAAACGTAAATAAGCTTGACATTTATTGGAAAATCGCTCATTCATAAAAAGCTCACTGGTAGTGATCATTGTCAGTAACAACGCAAAATGCGATATAGCCCTGTGTGGAGAAACTGCCCCGGTAAATTGTACTACTACAGTACAGTACCTGGTTTTCTTCACCAGGGAAAGAATTCTTCTGTCACAGTTGTTTTCCGTGGTCTTCCGGGTCTTTTGGTGTTGCTGAGCTCAACAGTGCGTTCTTTCTTTTTAAGAATGTACCAAACAGTTGATCTGGCCACACCTAATGTTTTTGCTCTCTCACTGATAGGTTTGTTTTGATTTTTAAGCCTAACGATGGCTTGCTTCACTGATGGTGACAGCTCTTTGGACTTCATATTGACAGTTGACAGCAACAGATTCCAAACACAAATACCATACTTGAAATGAACTCTAGACCTTTTATCTGCTCCTTGTCAATGAAATAACGAACTCCCATGAGGGAATAACATACACCTGGCCATGGAACAGCTGAGCAGCCAATTGTCCAATTACTTTTGGTCCCTTAAAAAGGGGGGGGCCACATATAAAATGTATTGTAATTCCTACACCGTTCACCTGATTTGGATGTAAATACCCTGAAATTAAAGCTGAAAGTCTGCACTTAAAGCACATCTTGATTGTTTCATTTCAAATCCATTGTGGTGGTATACAGAGCCAAAATGATGAAAATTGTGTCAATGTCCAAATATTTATGGACCTAACTGTATAAACCACTTATGAAGTTAATGGACCGTAGAATAGGGTATTTATTATTTTAAATACCATTTCATTCAAATTATGTCTGATAAATAACACAAAAAATCAAGCACAGAAAAAACTGACATGGATCACACTAGTGCGATTTACCCGCTCTGCTCAAAGTTTGTTGGATTTTATTTGGACTGTGTCTGTCTTCACTGATGGTCCTCCTTAAAACCAAGATAGAATGGTTCAACACTTTGTTTGATCGTGTTTTGTGTGCCAATGTTTTACCATATTTGACCATGTTCCTAAAAGTATTCACACACCTGTCTGTCATACAGTCTGTTATCATGGGCACTGCAGTTAACAGGAAAGCAGTTGTGTACAGATATAAATAAGATATAGGCTAGATAAAAATTATATCATGTTTATCTGTGCTTTCAGTGTCTAAAATTATTATTTAGGTGAAGATTATGATCTAACTGAAGTAAAAGCGGTCCATTATGTTCTATATGAGTTATGTAATCTAAAAGGTTCTTGGGTCAGGAGATCCTGTGGGCTTGGGGATTGCAGACTAGAGGGAAGAGAGTTGTATAGCAACTGACTGAGTTGTATGGAAACTGACATTAACTGGGAGGCTGTTATGAGAGGACCCCCGAGGAGGCTGTAAGGTGGAAGTTTGGCCTCAGGCCAATTTCAAATTTATTTTCCAAGCCATTACATGCCGGGCCAGAACATAATTTAAGGCTAATTTTTAAAATGTATTTATTAAAAAATGCCACTGGAAAATGCAACACCATGTTAGTGTCTTGTTGGACCTGCTTAGGCAGCTGCCGGATTGTTTGCCTGCTGGAGGTACACCATTAAGTTGCATGCAGAGTGAAGTTAGCTACATGCTACAAACCACCGTTAAGCTAGATGGCAAGAGAACATTTTTACTTTCAAAAAGTCTGAAGAGAAAAGTTACCAACAAAAATAGAGCATACAAATAAGAATGGACGATAACTATATTCATCCAACCTGTTTCCCTTATTGCAAAGCCGGTGTTGTACCGAAATCGGTGACCTATCAAAAACTGTGACCAAGGGTTCACTGTTCTAACGCCTTGCCATACTGTTCAGCAAATGTTAGGGTTAAAGATTGGGGTTAAGGCTTGAACATATTTGAAAAGTATTAAAACAGCGACTCCTGGTCACAGTTTTTGATAGGTCACCGATTTCTGTAAACACCGTGTGTAAGGGTGTAGGTTTGATTTCAGGTTTGGTAGGGACATCAATAGAGCATGCAGAGCACTAATTTGAGCACAAAACTGTTGTTTGAGCTTTATGTAATAGCCTAAACATTATATTTCACCTTGCAAAGTTTGGTAGGGATTCGTTTTTCCGTGGCTTTGGTAGGGACGTGTCCCTAGCATCTAAACTTTACACCCTTGCCAGTGTGTATTGTCCACAATGAATGAATTGTTGCTGTTTTCAAGGAAATTAATATTAGAGGGCACCAGAGATGAAGCATGGCACCTTCAAAGTGGCTTGTTCGCTACAACTAGGCAGAAGTTCGAAATTCACTTCAAAAAGAAGCATTGATGCAAATTTATCGAACTTATTTTGTAGGCAAAATGGCAAAATAAATTGGATGATCTCCCTAATAATGCCAGGAATCTCTGTGTGTCTGTGTATCTGCCTGTCTGTGTATCTGTGTGTATGGGATTTCGGGCACTCTGCAAAGTTCATATTTTTCAGGTGTCCTTTTTAATAATCCAACTGTGCAGTGCCCCAATTGACTTTGTTTGAATAAGCATTTCGACATAAAAAAAAAGAAAATCGCTGCCAGTTTTTGCTCTCAACTCTCGGCCATGTTGAGTTGACTGAGCTAGCTCTCGCGAGACAACTATATGGATATAGCGAGCCAAAAATAGGCACAAGAACAATAGTATTTGTCAGTGTGATACAGAAAATACAAGACTATTTTACTGATGAAATACTGGCTAGCTAACTAAGAACAATACAATATTTAAAGTGGATTGGTTCTTTCAGTAGGTAGGCCTATAGCTGGAAGGTTATTAGCTACAATTAGTTTGCAGTGCTGACTGCTTTAATCAGCTGCTTTCAAAGGGTTTCCATTATGGATGAAATGCTGGCTAGCTAACAGTATATATATGTATATATACATATAACAACAATATAAAGCGGATACTTTTAGTATAGATCAGTGAATTTTGTTACATAAATTAACGTGTTTACTGATGTCAAAACTACCTGCACACAAAACTCTCAACACCAAATCAACTACGACATTATAATCACCAGCACGCATCACAGACATGGGCGCTATTCCTACCACTTTAGCCGCCTTGGTCAGATTCTTAAGGCATGGATATAGCGACAGGAACAGTGTTTGTACAAATTGAGTCTCCTCGGTCAGTTGTCGTGTCATATTTATGAGAATGTGATAATATAAACATAGCAAACTTAGGATACATGTGTACAATGTACCAGAGCATTGGCAATTTGTTTAAAATAATGAGAAATTGCCTTTATGACATGAATAAGTTACTAGAATAGATGGATGTGGAGGTTGAACAAGTATTTCAGAGATGACAGAGACTTTCAATTGTTATCTGAGAAGTATAGGTATCAAAGCCACTGAGAAGAACTGTCATCACCAGCTGCATCACTGGCACTGCATCTATAATTAGCGTAACAGTACTCAAGTGCTGTATTCACTCTACTAAGCATTTTTATATAAAGTACATTCTTTATAATGGATATTCTCAATCTCTCTCCACTGCATAAATCCGCCTCACCAACTCTTCTACCCCCTCCTCCCCAGTCTTCCTCTCTTTCTCTCTGTCTCCATCTTTCTCCCTCTGTCTCACTTTCTCTCACTGTCTCACTCTCTCACTGTGTCTACAGGCTTTTCAGTAGTATCCAGTCTTCGCTCTCAGAGGCCAACGCCCTCCTCGTTACCAAGCTATGGCAGACGAAGCAGACATGCGCAATGAGCTGGCTGACCTGCAGACACGGGGCGACCAGATAGCCGATGAGGTACAGCAACACACACACAGACATGCAGTGTGACATATTCTAGACTGTTATGTAAGCCTGAAACATGCAGTACATGCACACAAATATATACACACATTTAGGCCTACACACACTGAGACTCGCACTCAAACACTGGCAAACACACACTGACAAGCAAGGCACACATACAGTATATACACACACAAAGACACACAGATACACACACATGCACACACAAATCCAAGCCAGGTGCATTTCATTGGTCTCACAGTTGTCACTAATGAGATCAGTTTCTCCGTTGCATTGCACAGGATACTGAATAAATCAAGCACACCCATGTATCTAGCAATATCTGCTAATTGTAACCATGTCTAGTAAGATGCCTGGTGGTTTACCTGGAGAGGTGTATATGGCTGTCAGGGCACTCAGCATGACCCTGACTTCCATAATTAACTGAGGCAGAGACATAACTTCACATCCCAGAATAATGCACCAGCCCAAATGATTCCATTAACTATTCATGAGGAAATAATGTAATTCAGACAGGCTCTAGAGAGAGGGGCTGAGGGAGGGAGGGACATAGGGAGGAGAGGGGAGACAGGATGGAGGGAAGAGAGAAAAGGGCAGAGGGATGTAGGTAGAGATTGAAGGGGGAGGGAGGGATGGAGGTAGAGAGGGGAGGGCATGGAGGGAAGATAGATAGTGCTACAGATAAAGAAATTGAGGAGGGATAGGTAGAGGGATAGTAAGTAGGAGAGTGGGGGATAGAGAGAAAAGGGGTGGAGGAAGGAAGAGAATGAAAAGAAAAGGAAAGCAGTGTGAAACAGAGTGGGACAATCAATATTGATTAACTGAATTAGTCTTTGTTCTATAAGGGTCATTTATAGTAGTACATCAACTGTCACTATTTCAGCTTAATCCTACAAGGAGTCCACCCAGGATAACCCCAACCCCTCCAGTTTGCCATTGCATAAGTTTATTTAATGCAGATCTTTATCTGAAAACATTTTCTTCTGTTCTGCTTTCTTTTTCCTGTCTTTCTTTCGTATTTTCTAACCCAGTCACTGGAGAGCACTCGGCGCATGCTGGCTATGGTTGAGGAGGTAAGACGTCACACGGTGAACACCAACACACACAGACACACACGCATCAGTGTTTCCCATACATAGATTTATTTGTGGCAGCCCGCCACAATAAAAAATTGACCGCCACAATGTAATTTTTTTTTTTAAAATACTGTTAAAAAAAAAAAAAAATCTGATTGTAGTGCTGCTCACAGTGCATTGATTCGCTCAGCCCCTTCTTGCCCCGCTCGCGTTCTCTCACTACAACGGACCCGTCTTTGAATAGCCCCCCTCTCCGTGCACGCTCAATTTACATTTACATTTAGTCATTTAGCAGACGCTCTTATCCAGAGCGACTTACAGTAAGTACAGGGACAATTCCCCCCGAGGCAAGTAGGGTGAAGTGCCTTGCCCAAGGACACAACGTCATTTGACATGGCCGGGAATCGAATTAGCAACCTTCAGATTACTAGCCCGATTCCCTAACCGCTCAGCCACCTGACTCCTCAATGCGCGGGACGAACAGTTTCTTCAAAGAATCGTCAGTTTACGAACAGTTAGTATCATAATTCTCTGCACAAATGTGTCCAAAACGACATATTCAAGTTAAATATAATAATATTAAAACAAATATATAAAGCACTCAAATTAATGCGAATACATTTCTCTCTCGCATTACTTGTTGAAGTCCCCATCTACACTCACATCTAACCGATACTAGGACATAGGTTTGGTCTGAGCCCCACATGTCTACAACGTCTGGCTCCGCCCCTGCCTACCGCCAGAAATATAATCACATTCTTGGAAAACAATGCGCATGATGCATGTACACACGCACATCCTTCACACACTACAGAAATTAACCCACAGAGCTCAGAGAGGATACCTTTTCTCTTCAACAAAGACCTTCAGGATAGAAAAAGGCTCAGGCTCAATTGTGCCTTGTCAGTAAGTGGTGTGTAGTGACATTTTATGACCCCTGTTAGGAGAGGTCTCAATATTCATGAACACACTCAGATTTATGCATCCTCTCTGTAAGTGCATCCGGAAAGTATTCACAGCGCTTCACTTTTTCCACATGTTGTTATGTTACAGCCGTATTCCAAAATGGATAACATTTTACATTTTTGCAAATCTATTAAAAATAAAAAACGAATAAATCACATGTACTTAAGTATTCACTGCCTTTGCCATGACACTCAAAATTGAGCTCAGGTGCATCCTGTTTCCATTGATCATCTTTGAGATGTTTCTACAACTTGATCGGAGTCGACCTGTGGTAAATTCAGTTGATTGGACATGATTTGGAAAGGTACATACCTGTCTATATAAGGTCCCACAGTTGACAGTGCATGTCAGAGCACAGACCTCTGACACAGGATTGTATTGAGGCATAGATCTGGGAAGGGTACAAAAAAAAATCTGCAGCATTGAAGGTCCCAAGGTGCACAGTGGCCTCCATCATCCATAAATGGAAGAAGTTTGGAACCACCAGGACTCTTCCTAGAGTTGGCTGCCCGGCCAAACTGAGCGAATGCCAAACATCATGTCAGGAAGAAACCAAGCCCCACTCATCACCTGGCCAATACCATCCCTAAAGTGAAGCATGATGGTGGCAGCATCATGCTGTGGGTATGGTTTTAAGCGGCAGGAACTGGGAGACTTGTCAGGATTGAGGGAAAGATGAAAACCTGCTCCAGAGCACTCTTGACCTCAGACTGGAGCAAAGGTTCATCTTCCAACAGGACAACGACCCTAAGCACACAGCCAAGATAACAAAGGAGTGGCTTCGGGACAACTCTGTGAATGTCCTTGAGTGGCCCAGCCAGAGCCCAGACTTGAACCCGATTTAACATTTCTGGAGAGATCTGAAAATGGCTGTGCACCTATGCTACCCATCCAACCTGATGGAGCTTGAGAGGTCATGGGAGAACCTGAAGAATGGGAGAAACTGCCCCAAAATAGATGTGCCAAGCATGTAGCATCATACTCAAAAAGAATTGAGGCCGTAATTGTTGCCAAAGGTGCTTCAACTCAGTATTGAGCAAAGGCTGTGAATACTTATGTACATATTTTTGTTCTTCATTTTAGCAAATGTATTTAAAATATTAAACAAACTTGGTGATATTGGTAATGTGGGACACTTATACGGTCAAAGTGGGACATCATTACTGTCTATTTAAGTATTCAACCTCTTGCCGATCTCAGGACGACCTCAGGCCCGTGAAACGCTGCACCCCCTCTTCCCCACTAAATTCAAAAAATATAATTGTATTCTGTCACACATGCCATACATCATTGGAAAGAGTCTTGTGATTCTATTGATGTAAACCATTTCAAGATCGAGTTGCAACAGCAGGTACAATCAACGTCTTTGTCCGATCTCAAACTTGTCAACAACGTGAAAGTAAACAGAGACTACTCACCTAACAAGGCTCAGAGTTATCCAGTTATGCAAAACATCCCAACCAAAATGGTCTGGTTACATTCCCAAAGGTCCAAATATCTAACTAAGTAAAGTATTTAATCGAAAACCATGTTTTACATCCATAAATGAACTCTTGTGAAGAGTTGATGTGAAGATGTGAAGTTGATGTCACGCCGCGTTGAATTCTGGGTAAATGGCAAAACCGTTTTGTTTGGGCGCAATCTTGTAAGGTCAACGGACAACACAACGGACATACAACATACATCAGTGGGCGTCTTGATCAGCACATTTAGAGGCATCAAACATTTCCAGGGAGGGCCCCTCTGTACTGATCCGAATGAGGTCATCGGTGGTGGATGGGTTTAAACCTTGTTTTTAGAGTCAATGGTTCAAACTACTCGTTAATGGAAAATGTAGTTTTTATGTTGTATTCGCAACGGTGGGCGCTCTTGGTTTTCATCATGCCTTGCGGCAGACAGAAGGGGACTTAGTTGAGGGGTTAATTTTATTCAGCATTGTTTAAGTTTCTATTGTTGAACTCTTGTGTTTATTTTGATATGTGTAATGTTGGATGTTAGTTTGCTTAGTTCGATTGTTCACACTGAGGGCCTCATTTACTAACAGGATTGCGCCCATTTCAGGCGTACAATAGCGGGTAAAGACATAAAACCATATTGACAAAGGCAGCGCACTTGAGTAAAAATGCAGATTACCGCTGCTGGGAGGGTATAAGGGAAAGTGGGCGTCTGCCGCAAAGAGATGGGAGGAGAGGTCTATTTCTTCCTTGTAACAGGTTTATGTTAGATGTAACTTCGTGAACCAATATTTCTATCTCCTGTTCGCTGAACCTTCTTTTTCTTTTCCTCGTATCACCCATGGTGGCAGTAACATGCAGGCGATTTCTCCCGTCTTTTAACGGCACGCTAATTAACACTAAAGGGCGGCGTAAGGCGCTGATTGCCCGACGAGGATCTGGTTTGATAAATACCACGCAAAATGCGGAAATACACTGTGCGCTATTTGCGGTTGGGCAAAGGCTAAGATTAAGCTGCGGTCGCAATGTTAGTAAATGAGGCCCTGAGGGTTAAGGTTAGCTAGCTAGATCGCTAGCCAGGCTGTTACAGCGCAGGGCAGATGCAGTAGACTATCGCAGGATGCAGCCTATGAGTATGAGGTTTATCCAAGTCACGATTATTGCTAGTTGAAAGGAATAAACGTTTCCCATTGCAAATAATGGTTTGAGTATTTTCGAGTTCCACCACCTCTTTTTACGTAACTGACAGCTGCAATAGGTTAAAACCATAGACTGTATGTCTATTGTTAAAACTTGCTCGCACCCGTGCGACTGTAGTAGAGCCCATATGTATGATTATTTAAAGATCCCATGACATGCTGTTTTTGGATGCTTTTATATAGGCCTTAGTGGTCCCCTAATACTGTATCCGAAGGTTCTTTCCCAAAAGTCAGCCTTGGTGCAGAATTACAACCACTACGAGCAGTCCCACAATGAGCTTTCCTCATGACATGCTGTTTCTGTAGCTTTAAATGCTATGAGGAAGAAAGAGGCGGGGCTAACTGCCATGCTTCGGTCGTTTGCAAGCCAGGATGTCTCGAGGAAAACCAATATCGCGCTCGCACGGTCGTAGCTCATTTTCTCATTGGTGGGCCAAATTCTCTGTGCGGGCAAAGCAGAGAAAGGGGAGGTAACCTTCGCTCTTATGAAGTCATAAAACCAGCATTTTCAAAACCGAGCGTTTCAGCTTTCATTTGATCAAAGGCGGAGAAGAATACCCAGGGCTTGGTTTACACCTATCGAAATTTCTAGCCACTGGGGGACCAAAGGCAGGCTAGGGGAACTCATATTAATGTTAAATAACCTCCTAAAGTGAACATTTCATGTCATGGGACCTTTAAGGGAAATCATGAGAAAACAAGAACATTTCAAGCATCAACGTTTACAATAATCTCCGTCCGTAGGCTACAGCTTCATTTTCAACCACTTCTATTACAAGATAGAGGACAACTTTGTGCATATGAAATATACATAATCGTTGGCAATGTTATGTAGAACAGCACACAGATTATAAATATATTATTTGGTTAGAAAGATATGACCCTTGTAGTGATCAGTGGATAAACCGGAATTCTCCATAACTAAAAAGATTTGACTTTCTTTGACAATCCAAATGTCCAAACAAGTTATAGATATTTAGCTTAAAGGATAGCCTACATAGTGTAGCTAGCAAGTTTCACAAAAATCTGCAAACAACGAGGCATACAGGCTACTACGGTCAGTAGCTGCCTGTCACAAACGCAGAAACAAAAACGTTTAGGTTTTTAATTTACAAAATTGACAACATATGTTAAGCAACGTGTCTACTTGAAATATTGCCTCAGTTTTCAATTTGAAGCAGTACATCTAACACTGTAGGACATCTTCCATGCCATGGTATTCTCTCTTACTGCTTAGGCAAAAGATGGATAATGATACATTTATTAATTCACGCCCATTAACCCCTTAACCAAATTAGATGTGCTTTTAGCTTATGTTGTCATGAGTATCTGGCAGTTTTCAGATATAAAATTTGTGATTGGACGGCGAAGATATTAGGGCAGGAGCCATGGGAATTTAAGTTCCCATATTTGGACTGGCCAGCTGGAAAGGGCGTGTACCTGCAAAGGTGTCGGCGACATCCAAACATGCAACACGGCGTGGTGTATCGTTAACCTACAGTGACGTAACTTTGCATTCTCTATACTAACCTTACAGACCTATACTAACCTAAGACAAGACCTATACGAACCTAAGACAAGTGGGGTACAGTTCAATAGTGCAATGTTGAGCTGAAAGTGACAGTGTGTAAAGTGACTAGTAAGATATGTATCAATGTAAAGTGACGAGTGAGAAGTGTATCAATGTCCATATCAATGTCCATTCAGAAGCCTCATGACCCTTGGATAAAAACTATTGTCCAGTCTGCTGGTGCGAGACCGAATGCTACGGTAGCGCCTGCCAGAAGGCAACGGGGTAAAAAGACTGAAGGATGGGTGGTTACAGTCTCTTAGAATCCTGCCAGCTTTCCTGAAGCATCGTGTGTGGTAGGTGTTCTGTAGGGCAGGGAGCTTCCTTCCGATGATGAACTCAGCAGACCTGACTACACTACGTAGGGCCTTGCGGTCCCTGTCTGTGCAGCTCCCATACCACACTGTGATGCAACCAGTCAGAATGTTCTCTATAGTGCATCTGTAAAAGTTAGTGAGGATGACCGAGTCCATGCCAAACTTCTTCAGTCTCCTCAAGGCGCTTTGACCGCCTTGTCCGTGTGAGCAGATCAGGTGAGGTCATTGCTGATGTTCACCCCTAGGAACCTGAGGCCTTCCCATTAGGAAGTTCCACTAAGGATCCACTTACAGAGGGAGGCGCTTAGTCCCAGGTCCACAAGCTTGGAGACCAGTCTGGAGGGGATGATGGTGTTGAATGCTGAGCTGTAGTCAATAAACAGCATCCTCACATACGTGTTCCCATTAGCGTACCGTGGGCTTTCAGTCAGGGCCTTCCGTAACGACCTCCAACCCCCCCCCCCCCCCTCTGAAAAAAGGAGGGGGGGGGGGTTGGAGGCTAAAGAGTAAGGGCCATCAAATTGATCCTTGAGGTTGTACAAATGTTGATGTAAGAGTGATTTTAATTACGAGGGTTTTATGTCCATTGTTAAAGACACATGCTGTGACATGAAAGGAGTTAGGCCAACAGGTGGAGGACGAAAGGGAGTGTTTGTCTGTCCTGAGGCTTTTGATTTCCCTGTGGGGCAACTTACCCTTGGGGGTCTGCATTTCTACATCCTCCCAATTAAGACTTATGACCTAAGGGGGAAATACTTGAAAGGGTCAGTTGGAGACTTAGAATATGTGCTATTGAACAGCTGTTTGACCTTTTCCTGTTAAGACATTTATTGTTTACAATCCATTGTAGAGAATAATGTATTGATTAACTGTTGTTTAGGATGACCAGATGTTGTGAGTCTTTATAAGACATGGTATGTTTTAGGGTCGGTATCACTCGGCTGAACAACACTTGCGTTATGTGTCCTCCAGCGGATAGGTCACAGAGCGCTCTGTTAAGTACTTTACGGTACTGAATAAATAATTTGTCTTATTCCGGCATCCTGATTATTTGAGCGTACAGTGTCTTCAGAATTCTTCCATTACAAAACATACTGTCACACCGGCGAAGCGCCGCGATCGGCTACAACTGAGCAAAAGCTGTTCACACCAGACGCGCATTTCTCTGCGCCGGTCACCAAGCCTTTCAGCTACTCTGAGCTTTCCTTTTTCACTGACATTGTACATAAACATGTCATAGGCTATATTTAGGAAACGTGTTATTCCAACAGCTGCCCCAACAGCATCCCAACATTGATCCTTCTCTAGGTTGTCCTTGTAAAATTGGTGTTGGGGGTCATACAACTCCCTGTGTTTTTCAACTTCAAGAATTAATTTGATGTCGTCCATCGTCTTGCTGATTTTCAAAATCCACTTGGGGGTTCTCTCTCGGGGGTTCTCTCTCGGTAGACTATGTCTGCACGCGTGTGTGTGGTGTGCAATACGTGACAACTCGTTTCTCTCAAACAAATGTGGTGGCTAGTTTTCAAAACAACTACGGGCATGCTGGCTCAACAGATAAATCAGTTCATTTTCATTCGTTTTTATCAGGATAACCACATGGAACGGCCGTTTGTTACCAACATTGTGTAGTTAGGTTTTATATAGAAAATATTGTACGTAGGCCTCCAAAGTAATATAAAAAAAATAATGATAAAGTCTACAACTTTATGAATGTTCACCGTAGTCTAAAATTAATGTAGTAAAATCTTAATAACATGTTTTTTAATTCAAGTATATCAACTAATATGGTGTATTTTATCATCCTTCAGCCGATTTCGCAAGCGTCTCGCGAAAAAATTTGACTATCTGCCTAGAAACTAGAAACGATCGCAGGCAATCGCGGCGCTTCGCAGCGCTTCGCAGCCAGTGTGGTCGGCCCCATTTGATAACATGGGCGCAGAAAGAAAAAAGGCGGCGCTTCGCAGCAGATCGCAGCTAATCGCAGGCAGTGTGTCGCAGGCAGTGTGTCCCAGGCGTAACAATCGCAATCACGATAAGCGGTATCACGATGGCGGTTATCAACTCTCTAACTCAACCCAGATCTTTCCAATCTAGAGACGTGCGCGTTCACATAAAGGGCCGGTGTTTGCACCGTATGTCCAATCGCAAACATGGACAAAACAAGAGCCGTATATTTCACGCAGAAGGAGCAGACAATAATCTTACAAACTTTGTCTACTCCTCCTGCGTGAAATATTGTAATACAAACGTATCAGGAATACAGATATATAATACAGGCAAAAATCAACAAAGTCGCTGCTGCCAAGCTGGAAGAAAATAGCAGACGCTGTAAATGCGTAAGCTACATGACTTATTGATATCACTGCCCCAGACACAAGATGTGACCATAATTACACTTGTGCATTCCATAACGTTAAACTTTTGTTGCTGTATTATTTTAGTTGCAACCCTGGCAGTGGCAAACGATCGTTGGAGCAAATAAAAAATAAATATAAAAACATAATTCAAAACAGTAAGTAGCAGTAGGCAATACTTGCACATATTCATATATCAGTTCAGCCTTATTTTAATTTCAATTTTGTCTGAACCTTTTCTCAAGTGTTGCTCCTAAAATTCACTAGGAGCAATAGGTGAGACAGAGCAATATTAGCAGGAGTCATAGTTGAGACTTGATAGAGATAACTTGCTCAGTCTCACTAATGGCTCATTTTGTTCTCAGTAGGAAAGAAAATGAGCAGTACCAGAGCTAATATTGAGCAATATATGAGTCATATGCCTTTCACCGTTAAAATTACGGATTTTCTTTTCAGTGTGATTGGTTATCATCCTCTCTACTAATGAGCGGTTTTCCATTTCTATTTGTCCTATTTAAGGGCAAGTAATATTGATAGATTATTTATTTTGAAATATAAAGTGAAAAAATATTGATAAATTTGCTTTTGTCTGCATTAAACCCCAATTTTCGCCATGTAAATATAAAAAAATCTGTTTAAAATGTCATGGGAATTTGTTTTTCATCATGGACAAGCATATAAACGACATTACAATGGGATAGTTGAGTACATTTTTTAAGAAAACAATAAATATGGATGAGAATTCAGAGAGTGCTTGTTGAGAGCTCTTTGTTTGCTCCATCTGAGCTCAGCACAGGGGCGGACTGGCCATCGGGGATACCGGGGGAATCCCCGGTGGGCCGACGGGGTTGGGATGGTCCAAAATACCGGCCCACTTCCATAACCAACCGGCCCTCCCTCTGACATCGCCAGCACCTCAAACTATTTTCCATATTACACAGCTTGAACACGTATAATTTGCTGTAAGACCGTTTAAAATCACTGACTGAGTTTTATACTCCTCCTCACGATCTGTATTAACACTCATGGTGCCTATTTTTCGAAAATGTTCTTAAGTGTCTTCTGAAGTGTCTTCTGAAATGTGTTCTTACGGACTTCGGACGTTCAACATAAGAAAAAATATATATGATGTAATTTCTTTGTAATCATCCAAAATGATGTTAAGTGTATGGGTATTTTAAGTAGGCCACTGATTGGTCGATACCTGCGATGCATTGAGTGGGCAACGCGCCGTGTATTGAGTGGGCAACGCGCCTTGTACTGAGTGGGCCGCGCGCCGTGTATTGAGTGGGCCGGTCTGACAGTAACTCCCGGGCCACTTTTTTCCCCCAGTCCGTCCCTGGCTCAGCATGAGATGCATGAATTAGACTAGGATGTGAATAGATTGAGATTATAAAGAGAGCTCTCTGATATCACTGCCTGAGATCAAAAAGAGGCACACAACTTGAGAAAATCATACATACCTCATTGTTGTCTACGAGACATTTGAAAACAGTGAGCTCTTTTCTAGTTTATTTTCCTCTGGTGGTGGTCTGAACATGAGACAAAAGTCCTTAAAGTGCTAATTTCAAATATGACTCAATTGATTAAATTGCCTTGGTGTTAAACTCAGCAGAAAGAGGAACTTCTTCCTCCCCCTGAGCCTAGGGCCTCCACTTCAAGGCCAAGACAAAGACACAAGGTATAAGCAATGAACCTTGAAACACAGTAGTCAAATGGACACACCTTCAACTTTCTCCAAGTGGGCCTTGCAAAGGGGATATTATTTGTTTCAGGTTGGAGCAGACAATGTGAGGGCCCTGTATAAAAGAACCCTGGAGCTCGATATAGAGTATAAGAGGCTTTTAATTAAAAAAACAAGGCTGGAGATAGAAAAACTGGAATATGAGAAGAGATAGTACATGACTGAAAGAATGACACTAAACTTAGTTACACTGACATTCTTTTTCTGTGTTCCTGGGAAAGGGAGAACAATGAGGATGTATTTGTTAAACTTTTTTCTACGGTTTGGTCTTTTTATACCTTTTTGTGGATTTTTTGTTGTGCCTTTTGAGTCTTTTGTGGGGGGTTTCACCATTTCTTTCTTTCAATGTCCTATTTTTATTTTATTTTTAAATGCTATAAAAGTGAATGAAACATCCTAATTCAATGAAAGTAGTGAAATTATCATTTATTTAACTTGTGAAGAGCATTGTACGGTACCATACACATTGTTCTTTTTGGTTTGAAATGTTTTGGTTGAAGGAAACCCACATTTCTGATATGGAAATAATTAGAAAATGGGTCAAAGCAACCCAAGAACAACAGAAGGGGTTAAGGGGAGACACCCAGTGAATAGGAATAACATATCAACATGACACTACATAAAAGTACCCGTAGCTAAATAACGCAACGCTATGCAGAGGCCCTACAGTCTGTGGGACTGGGGGCGCACGGCTTCGATGTGTTGCAATGGCAACATACGGCTCAAGAAGCTGGCAAAGATACGTAATTCCCTCAGCTGAGAATCTATATCTTTCATTAAGATACTCATCAGGGAATGCCAAAGGGATTTGTCGGTCTCTAAATGTTCTGGCTCTTCTGAGCGCACCTCTCACTATCCGCGCACCAAGCTCCACAGGATCTTCTATGAACGGTGACGTCATTATCCTCAAGAATGAGTTAGTGGGTGGTGCTTTTATACCGGTTGATCTCTGATCTCCAACTTAACCTGCTCCCGACCAGGTTAGGCGTTCAGCATGTCAAGGTCAAGGTAAACTTTATTATCCACAAGTAGGAAATTCATGTGGTCACCATTACACGCTCCATTGTTAAATAGCCTGCTGCATACACATAAAAACATAAATACAAAAGCATTAGATACAAAAACATTTAAACATTAAAACATAAGAAAAAGAAAAACAAGGACAAGACAAACAAAACAGTTAACATTATAACATATGTAATATATAAAAAAATAAACTAGCTGAATGCTAGCTGATTGTTGTACAGTCTAATTGCTATAGGCACAAAAGAATTGCTGTACCTTGTGGTCCTAATTTTCCTTTGCAGTAGTCTGCCACTTGACCTGTTGCTTCTTAAGAAATTCTGATGAAGAGGGTGGGTTGAATCATTTATAATTTGTTCTGTCTATTTAAGACTAAGGTCGTTGGGCTACAGATACCTGATCAACTCCAATGATCTTACTGGCTGTTTTGACTATTCGTTGCAATTTATTCTGATCCTTAATATACATGTTACCAAAGGCACAAATAAGACCAAAAGATGTGTTACCATGGCGATCTACCCCAGTAACAAGTGATCCACCGTCGTGATACAGAAAACCCTGGGTTGAACCTGAAGTTACCTCGTTAACGCCCCCCCCCCTGGAAGTTTTTTTTGTGTATATATATACTGCGCCCGATCACAAAAGGTCATTTAAGGTTACTTTTCCTATAAAACAGGTTTATAGCTTGCTCTTTTATTAAACAAACGAAATGGCCTTGTTATTTATCTTATTTACACGACGACATGTCATTTCTGTTTCTACATGGTTACATATAAACATACCTGCAAACTCAGAAGGGCTGAAAAAGGTGACACATTTTATACAGCCCCCCCCCCCCTCAGAAAATAAGTAATAATAAATAAATACAATTATAAAAAAAATACAAAATAATCTTCAGGTAAAAAAAAAACATGTATTAACACCGCACAAAACAACCTTAAAACTGGTCGAGTGGGGAATAAAAAATACTAATCTCTTATATACTCTTTTGGCCTGGGCAGGTGTTTCGATCCCTCATTAACGTTAAACCAGAAACCGATGGGTCTTGTTTCATTACGTGTTCGTTTTCATTTCGCTCATATCTTACGACAAGCTATAGCCTACATAAAAAATCTGATAACAATACTAATGCAGTGGAGGAGATAGCCTTTGGGTCCGTGTACTTTGCGGCCAATGGATTTTTGTTTTGAAATTAGAAAACCAAAATCGGGAAACGAGCTGTTTCCCGACTACCATTTAGAAATAGGAAAACAAAAAACGGAAAACGACCCATTTTCCGTTTTGATAATAGAAAACGGAAAACGAAAAAATGACCTGTTATCTGATTTTCTTTGATGTGCTTAAACATGGAAATCGGGAATTAAAATAGTGTGTGGAAATCTTCTTTCTCAATTTTGCGTAGATTTTTGTGTTGTGACCCGGAAGTTGCTCCCACGAGCTTGACAGTCACATTCAGGCATAGAGTTAATATTACTAGAGGAAGCAATTTTTGTCTTCCAAGATGGCGTCCCCATTCATTTCTATGAAAAGTGCTCAGTGGCGCAGTGAGGCAAGCGAGAGCACGAAACTGGACCGCGCCATCTTTCCACTTCCGACTCTTCCGGTCTAGCTTTAAACAGTGGCTCTTTTTTTCCCTAGCTCCGAGACCTCGTGCACGCTTGCAACTAGCTGTACACGTCATACTTTGAGACAACCAGTTGCGAGCATAGATTTATATGGTTGCGAGCGTGTGAGCTAAGGCATTGCAGTGGCAGAAAAGGGTACAAGTCCGATAAGAATCAGAGACATGACGCAAACTTTACCGAACTGTATGGTGTCACTGTATAGTATTCCTTTCACTTGGTTTTTAGAAATAGGCTATAGGGCTAAATATAGGGCTATTCTAGATGGAACTCATCACATATGTTGCTTTTTTTCTTGTGATTTGAGTATGATTTCCAACGCATTGTATCGGATTAAATAAACTGTTAACATGAACACCTAGCTCCGTCGTTGTTCTCGCCAGGCAAAGAAAGCGTAATAGTTATTTTGGTAACAGAAATCTTCCATAATGCAGACTTACCATAGCTTACTGTCAACTGTATATTCAAACGAAATGCCACGAAATTCACACTGCCGTCAATTTACATATCAGTGTAGAAATGTGGCCTGTGTTTTATATGTTCAACCTACAAAACCAAACGCCTATTAATGGATATAATGTGATCTAATAAGACTTGGAAATAATGTGATAAATAAAAGCTTGAGAAGTGTGTCTAAAATATACTTTATTTAACATTTGCCTTTGAAAGGGGCATATTAACAGAACTAGGCCTATATACAAGACGTTTCCATCAGATATAAGTGGGGGTGAAACATAGTCACTGAGGACCTTCATTGTCCCACAAAAGCAGTCTGGCTTGATGACACGATTAAAAAAAAGAATAATGGGTGTGTTTAACAAACGCTTCTGAAGGCAAGACTAATCATATTTATATCATTTCTTATTGTGGTTATCAGTTAAAGTATTAATCTTCGTCTTTTCTCCAGATAGACATGTCAACAATCTATGCTCACGCTTAACATAATATAATATTTGCCATCATGTCATGAACGTAAAAACGTTTTTGACAGAAAAATCAAATCTGTTTTAAAATAACGGGAATAAACTATATTAACAACATTTCATGTATGTGTGATAACCATTTGCTAAACTTGTTACAACAGGGCAGGCAACTCAAGCCATTTCTCCCTGTGCTCCTTCAATATGGCTCATTCAGCTCCAGGTAAATCGGCTATCGGCCAATGTGAACTTTTGTGCTCGTGCCCTGTCCTCGAGCACATTTGCAGGCAACTTTTATTGACGTAAGCAAATAAATGGGGTGCTAGTTTACCCATTTCGGAATGGTTTCAAACTTATCAAAAATCAGGAAAAATTCTTCTATGAAAAAGCTAGTAGTATGAGCCAGGTTCGAGAATCGAACAAAAATTATTGGGGGAGATAGTTTTGTAAATGTTGACTGGAGTTAATAGAATAAAAACGACCGGAAGAGACGGAAGTCTAACAAGAAATGCAATACCACCTACATCCACCGGGGCCGTTGCTTCAAGGCGAGGGGTGGGGGCTTGCATTCAAGATGTCAGCAGAGGGCGCATAGCAGAGAAGATGAACAATACAATTGCTCGCAGAGAAATCGAGCCTCAATGCTAAATTTGATTACATCGGACTCACTGAAGCATGGTTCCAGAGTCTCATCAGTCACCTCACCAAAAAGAAGGTTCTACACCAAATTTGAATATTTTTCTAAGCAAGTCAGCAAACGGGTATATTATTTGTGTTTGTTGTATTAAGTGTGTCTCTTTGACTTTTGGGGAAATGGGCCATTTAATGAATTTAAAATATGGACAATGCAACCATATTCGGAACCTGTACACACAATCCTCTGTTATCAAAAAAAATATTTAGATTTCAAAGCATCACTAATATATGTATTATTACATTTACTGTTAAATAAAGTACAATCATTAATAACAACATTTGGTAAAGTTGGTAAGGATTTTATTCTTGCATATAACAATGTGCTTTGAACTAACTAGTATAGGTATTGCTTTACATATCTTGTTGTATTCTCTATAAGTACAGTTTAAATTATATTTGTCTAAGAAAGCTTTATATTCCAAAAGGTTACCATTATCATCTATAACATCATTCACACACACGCCATTTTCATACCAATCATATTTAAACAACGATTTCCTATTGATGACCCTATTGTTCCATAAGGCTCAAATCTTTTAAGATAGACATTTTTAGGCTTGAATTTGTATAGGCTCGACATTTTTAAGCTCAATGTTTTTGGGGGGGGGCTCGAATTTGAGCAACCTGAATTTCCGAGCCTTGAATTTTTGGGTCAGATTTTTTTTTTTACATTGAAATATACATTCATATGTGAATTTGTTGTTGTTTAAATTTCAATAGTAAGTATTCAATTACTTTTAAAATTCAAAACATTGAATCAAAAACATCAAAAACGTTACTGATTAGCTTCCATACAAATGGCAGTGCGCCATCTACTGACATCCTCAATATGTGACTGTCAAGCTCGTGGGAGCAACTTCCGGGTCACAACACAAAAATCTATGCAAAATTGAGAAAGAAGATTTCCACATACTATTTTATTTCCCGATTTCCATGTTTAAGCACATCAAAGAAAATCAGATAACGGGTCGTTTTTTTCGTTTTCCGTTTTCTATTATCAAAACAAAAAACGGAAAATGGGTCGTTTTACGTTTTTTGTTTTCCTACTTCTAAATGGTAGTCGGGAAACAGTATGGGCTCAAAACGGGGCCAAAAGTATTGCAAATGCAATACCGGTTAGGGAATCGGGCTAGTAACCAGAAGGTTGCCAGTTCGATTCCCGGCTGTGCAAAATGATTGTGTGTCCTTGGGCAAGGCACTTCACCCTACTTGCCTCGGGGGGAATGTCCCTGTACTTACTGCAAGTCGCTCTGGATAAGAGCGTCTGCTAAATGACTAAATGTAAATGTAAATGCGTATAGGACAATCCACAAATGTAAAACGTGTTCCGCAAATGTAAAACGTGTTCCGCAAATGTAAAACGTGTTACGCAAATGTAAATTGCTGTCCACAAATGTAAATCAAGATCCAAAAATGTGATCAACTGTCCACAAACAATCACATTTAGATTTGCCTTTGAGTTTTTTTTAACTACATATTTGCAAGACATTTTCAAGGGGATTGCGTAAAATTGGTGCCATAAAGCTTCGCAAATAGGGCATTACAAAGCTGAACTTAGATCATGTGACTTTTGTCACCGATTTGACGCACGTGACTTTTGGCCCCGATTTGACGCTAGAGTCAAAACGGGGCCAAAAGTATTGCGAATGCGTATGACGATCCACAAATGTAAAACGCGATCCACAAATATAAAACGTGATCCACAAATGTAAAACTGGTTCCGCAAATGTGAAACACATTCCGCAAATGTAGAACACGTTCCATCCATCCATCATCTTCCGCTTGTCTTGGGGTCGGGTCGCGGGGGCAGCAACCTAAGCAGGGAGGCCCAGACTTTCCTCTCCCCGGCCACTTCCACCAGCTCTTCCTGGGGGACCCCGAGGCGTTCCCAGGCCAGCCGAGAGACATAGTCCCTCCAGCGTGTCCTGGGTCTTCCCCGGGGCCTCTTCCCAGTGGAACGTGCCCAGAACACCTCACCAGGGAGGCGTCCAGGAGGCATCCTTATCAGATTCCCGAGCCACCTCAACTGGCCCCTCTCGACGCGGAGGAGCAGCAGTTCTACTCTGAGCCCCTCCCGGATGACCGAGCTTCTCACCCTATCTCTAAGGGAGAGCCCAGACACCCTGCGGAGAAAACTCATTTCGGCTGCTTGTATTCGCGATCTCGTTCTTTCAGTCACTACCCACAGTTCGTGACCATAGGTGAGGGTAGGAATGTAGATCGACTGGTAAATAGAGAAATGAGTGTAGTTGCTGAAAATGTGCATATTTTATTGATGAAACTGCTAATTTGTAAATTTGCTCCGACTTCTCGATAACCTAGGTAAATAAACACTCCACGACGACTTACAAAAAACCTACTCTTCTGGCGGTGAATTGTTTTCACCCCTTTAACAGTCCGGGTACAGCACATAGAACCTACATTGCTACATCACGGGTGTCCAGTGCAATTTACTACAAGTGTGAAAACGATTTTACATTTGTGGAACGTGTTTTACATTTGCGGAATGTGTTTCACATTTGCGGAACCAGTTTTACATTTGTGGATCCCGTTTTACATTTGTGGATCGCATTTTACATTTGTGGAACGTGTTTTACATTTGCGGAATGTGTTTCACATTTGCGGAACCAGTTTTACATTTGTGGATCACGTTTTACATTTGTGGATCGTCATACGCATTTGCAATACTTTTGGCCCCGTTTTGACTCTAGCGTAAAATCGGGGCCAAAAGTCACGTGCGTCAAATCGGTGACAAAAGTCACATGATCTAAGTTCAGCTTTTTAATGCCCTATTTGTGAAGCTTTATGGCACCAATTTTACGCAATCCCCTTGAAAATGTCTTGCAAATATGTAGTTAGAAAAAAACTCAAAGGCAAATCAAAATGTGATTGTTTGTGGACAGTTAATCACATTTGTGTATCTTGATTTACATTTGTGGAAAGCAATTTACATTTGCGGAACATGTTTTACATTTGCGAAACACGTTTTACATTTCCGGAACACGTTTTACATTTCCGGAACACGTTTTACATTTGCGGAACACGTTTTACATTTGCGGAACACGTTTTACATTTGCGGAACACGTTTTACATTTGCGGAACACGTTTTACATTTGCGGAACACATTTTACATTTGTGGATTGTCCTATACGCATTTGCAATACTTTTGGCCCCGTTTTGAGCCCATAAAACAGCTTGTTTCCCAATTTCGGTTTTCTCATTTACAAACAAAAATCCATTGGCCGCAAAGTACACGGACCCCTTCGCCAAAATCCTTCACATTGAACTAGGCTAACAACACAATTCGCTGATCTTACGTTAGTTGACAAGCCAACTAGCCGACAAGCTTGCTTTCCATTATAACGTTAGCTACACATGTCAACAACAACGTTCTTCATAAATGGCCTCTGCCTGGTAGTGGTATCGTGAAAAGTTGAATTCACCCGCGGGAAAGCTGCAGCCAGGGAAAGCTGCAGCCAGGGGCTTTTCAAAGAGAAGCATCATAAGCCTAAATTGATCGTAGAATCCGTTGTACGATGGATCTTAGTTTTACGGGCCGTTTCCCTAATCCATCGTAGCGGATGGATTAGAGAAATGCCTGTAGATTAACGAGATCAGTCGTACATTTAGTTATTTAGCAGACGCTCTTATCCAGTCGTAGATCGCCAAGTGCTTCTTAAGCAATGAGACTCATTGGAGACACACGTAGGCCGACGACAATGAAAACTATATTGGCTAATTCTGAAAGGTAGGCCTACTTCAGATGGAAGATAAGATAATTTTGTTTTTCTTTTTATAGCAGTTACGCTGTAACTGGGATATTTGTTAGTGAACCATACAAGTTTTAGTGCCAAATAAATTTCTGAATCCGTTTTATTCTCAAGTAAATTTTGATTTTGTGGGTTGGTGCATGCAATAAACAAATTTAGCAAACAATTAAAAATACAATGACATTGAAATATGGCTGTTGTAATGTGCAATAGTAACTAGAAGTGCGTTAACGAGCTTTTACGAATGCAATAACACAACAACAATTGAACATTGAAGATGTTTATTAGAATTATAGGGCTGGTAGCACGCCAAGCCCGGTGGATGAAGAGGCTGGTGGCAGAGCCGAGCCTGATGTTGTAGAGGCTGGTAGCTCCCAGGAAATGGAAGGACTCCACAGGGTTGACTGGGAAGTCACACAGGGTGAAGGGTCTGGGAGCAGCACCGGCCGGCTCATAGAGGGCGCTAGGGCGCCGCCCCACCACTGCTGCATCACATTCCGACCTGAAACTTAATTGAATAAGACTTAAAAAGAAAGAAAAACATGTCTAATGAGTAAAGTAAATATTATATAGCTAATAGAATGTTGAATCTGCAATAAAATGTGGAAGAAAAAAAATCTACGTTGTCTAAAGTTAGCTGATAGGCTACGTATTTCCGGCTGGGCGCAAGTTACTTGCCCCCAAGGAGCCCCATTGACTGTCGTTATAAGTTGTAAATGCGTAGTTCGCTCCTCTCAATGCAAGAGATAGGACCTCGCGCCCCAAACTGCTGATTTACTAGAGGGCCTGTCACATCCAATCACATCACTCAACACATTTAAGAAGTTGTTTATTTACGTTGTCATGGTGTTCTCTCAGAACTGAACTTGTAGCTACCGATCTAGCTCTAACGTTATAAAGCTAGCTAGCTAGCTATCGTCATGATGGAAACTTGCAATTCAGTCAAGTCGCTAAAAAATACACCCTTTGAAAAAATAAATTTTCAAGAGAAGCTCAAAGTCAAGGAGCTTGGATCTGATCAGCCTGACATATTAATTCAGCAACAGTCGAATGACAGGGGAAGACAATACACTAGGTAGTTTTCAAGGACCTGCTATAGCAAGACGAGTTGGCTGTCATATGGGTCTGAGTCAGTTTACATAATATTTGAATTTGTATATATTTAATTTCTAAAATTGTTTTCTATTATGCCTTACTGTGTTCATAATTTCAAGTTCATAGGTTTATTGTCTCAGGGTTTTGTGTTGTCAGATTTCATTCACAATTATCTAGACACTTACATTGTTGTGTTTCACAACAGAATTATACAGAATAAAGACCTTTTCACTTTATTTAAAACTGTTACATTGTGTATTATTCCTGTAATGTTTGACATGAGGAGCGTGGTCAGACACACTATCATTTACACAGTATGTGCAATTTCAGCACTACAATTGACAAATTAGTAAATACATTTAGGAATGCATCAAAATACTGCTTTCTGGTGTTGAGATAGCATTTTTTTTTTTCCGGGGGGCCATGCCCCCGGACCCCCCGAGCAAGGCTAGGATCTCGGAGCACAATATAGCCCCCCCTGGAAATAAATGCTACCAGCCGCCACTGGCTGGGAGGGAGTGAAAACTCATACAAAAATCAAAAAAGCCATTGATGACATGTTGCCGTGATTCCAAGCCAGCAACATACTGGACATGCCGGGGATCGGGGTTCTGCAGGGGAGGCCCATCTAATTCTTCCTCACTGTCTTCCTCAAACTGCTCTTCATGAGGACCCAAAGGTGCTGTAGCTCTCACAGCTATGTTGTGGAGCATTGCAGTTACTGCAATAACTGCATAACATTTAGATGGGTGAAACAGAAGACCTCCAGCAGACTTGTGGATACTTATTGTATCCACAAGTCCTCTGAATCTTATTTTCCATCAGCCAAGAGTCCTCTCAATGATACTCCTGGCCACATGGTGAGCTTCATTGTACTTCTCATCAGCCTCGTTGTGGGGGTTGGCGACAGGACTAAAAAGGTAGGGTCTTAATGGATACCCACTGTTCTCGAGAAGCAGACATCCATCCCTGGAAGCTTGTGCCTCCTGGCCAACAGAGGAGTTAAAAAAAACTAAAGAGTCATGGCTGCTGCCAGGCCATCTCGCCACAAGATCAGTGATGAGCCCCTGATGGTCACAGACAACCTGGCAATTGATGGCAGCATAGCCTTTCCTACAAAAATATACATGGCCCTCATTGGAAGGGGTGATAATGGGAATGAGGGTGCCATCAATTACCCCAATGACTTGGGGGATACAAAAAAAGCATACTTGTCCCCTCTGGTTGTGGGGAATTGGATGTGGTCCAGGATGTGGCGAATTAACACATTTGTGACAGCCTGCACGGATCTTGACACTAACGGTACGTGTCCACTACAGCGTTTTTTAACACTCTGCACCGCTCGCCTTCCCACAGTACACCACGCTTGGGGGCGTGTTAGACAAGTTAATACAGAGTTGTAGTTCTCTAAGGTCACTGTTGTAGTCATGGCCAAGCGTGCAGACTTGGGTTCATGTACTCACAATATCAATCAAAATACCACTTTTACACAACATTTGTGTAAAATTACAGATTTTTTACGAGTGCAAGATTACAGTAGAATACATGTTACGCCACCGGTCACTCAACCAGTCATTTGTAGGCTGGGCTAGCAAGCTAGCAGTGGCACAGAACAGTCACATAATGTGACGAGACTGAATTTAACGCTCCTCATTTACATAAAGTCGAGAAAATCTAACTTGCAACGCTCCGCTCGCCTTCCCACAATGCCCTACGCGAGCGTCAACGCCTGGTTTCATTGGAAATGAATTGGAAGCCGACGCACCGCGCCGCCCGTTCCGCTGTAGTGGACACGGACCGTGAGGCCTTGGAGAGCCCATGTCCATCTCCAAGAACCTCCAGAAAACGCCAGTGGCATAGAAGCTTAACGCTGCCAGGAGCTGGGTTGCAGGGGTCAGTGCAAAGGACCTCCTTATTAAGATCTGTAGGTCTGCTTCTACCAGGTTCAGGAGCATCATGATATCAGTCCTCCTCAGCCGGTATTTATGGGGAATGGCAGAATCATCCAGGATGTCCAGTGGACTCATAAGTAGTCCTTACAAAGGCATTGAGTCTGACTACTTCTGGGCCACCGTCACTCTCCCTCTCTCAAACATATTATTTGCTGTATTGCAGCCATGTTCCGTTTGAGAAGTAGGCTATACCTCTCCTTTATATACCGTGAGAATGTAATGGATAGGTCTGTATGTCAATTAAACTGATTTGAGTCATCTGACATATCTTACACTCATAATAAGTATAATTGATCAACCATCAATTAAAGTAGAGTTGATTATTCATGTCAGAAACAATGATTCCATGTTGAAGACATGGGGTGTTCATTACTTATGTGTTTGTCATTTGTCACAATGTCATTTGTGGCCAATATGTGAGAATCATGATATTGCAAACATGGTCTTGGAAAGCTGTTGGCCTATTATTGCAAGATTGTAGATATAGTTAACACTAGAAAATAAGACAGTAAATATGTTTGAGATTGAGATGCTTGTATTTGTACATTGAATTATTTAGGCTGCTAGCTGGGACATGGCATGTGTGATACCACTTATATGCATGTTTTTTTAACCTTGTAGTTATATATATATTTATATATACAGTTAGGTCCATAAATATTTGGACATTGACACAATTTTCGATGTGCTTTAAGTGCAGACTTTCAGCTTTAATTTCAGGGTATTTACATCCAAATCAGGTGAACGGTGTAGGAATTACAACACATTTTATATGTGGCCCCCCCTTTTTAAGGGACCAAAAATAATTGGACAAACTAACATAATCATAAATCTAATTGTCACTTTTAATACTTGGTTGCAAATCCTTTGCAGTCAATGACAGCCTGAAGTCTGGAACCCATAGACATCACCAGACGCTGGGTTTCGTCCCTGGTGATGCTCTGCCAGGCCTCTACTGCAACTGTCTGCAGTTCCTGCTTGTTCTTGGGGCATTTTCCCTTCAGTTTTGTCTTTAGCAAGTGAAATGCATGCTCAATTGGATTTAGGTCAGGTGATTGACTTGGCCATTGCAGAACATTCCACTTCTTTGCCTTAAAAAACTCTTTGGTTGCTTTCGCAGTATGCTTCGGGTCATTGTCCATCTGCACTGTGAAGCGCCGTCCTATGAGTTCTGAAGCATTTGGCTGAATCTGAGCAGATAATATTGCCAGAAACACTTCAGAATTCATCCTACTGCTTTTGTCAGCAGTCACATCATCGATAAATACAAGGGAACCAGTTCCATTGGCAGCCATACATGCCCACGCCATAACACTACCTCCACCATGCTTCACTGATGAGGTGGTATGCTTTGGATCATGAGCAGTTCCTTCCCTTCTCCATACTCTTCTCTTCCCATCATTCTGGTACAAGTTGATCTTGGTCTCATCTGTCCATAGGATGTTGTTCCAGAACTGTACAGGCTCTTTTAGATTTTTTGGCAAACTCTAATCTGGTCTTCCTGTTTTTGAGACTCACCAATGGTTTACATCTTGTGGTGAACCCTCTGTATTTACTCTGGTGAAGTCTTCTCTTAATTGTTGACTTTGACACAGATACGCCTACCTCCTGGAGAGTGTTCTTGATCTGGCCAACTGTTGTGAAGGGGTTTTTCTTCACCAGGGAAAGAATTCTTCTGTCATCCACCACAGTTGTTTTCCGTGGTCTTCCGGGTCTTTTGGTGTTGCTGAGCTCACCAGTGCGTTCTTTCTTTTTAAGAATGTACCAAACAGTTGATTTGGCCACACCTAATGTTTTTGCTATCTCTCTGATAGGTTTGTTTTGATTTTTCAGCCTAACGATGGCTTGCTTCACTGATGGTGACAGCTCTTTGGACTTCATATGGAGAGTTGACAGCAACAGATTCCAAACACAAATACCATACTTGAAATGAACTCTAGACCTTTTATCTGCTCCTTGTCAATGAAATAACGAACTCCCTTTATGAGGGAATAACATACACCTGGCCATGGAACAGCTGAGCAGCCAATTGTCCAATTACTTTTGGTCCCTTAAGAAGGGGGGGGCCACATATCAAATGTGTTGTAATTCCTACACCGTTCACCTGATTTGGATGTAAATACCCTGAAATTAAAGCTGAAAGTCTGCACTTAAAGCACATCTTGATTGTTTCATTTCAAATCCATTGTGGTGGTATACAGAGCCAAAATGATGAAAATTGTGTCAATGTCCAAATATTTATGGACCTGACTGTATATCGTGCGTTTATTCACGTGATTCGCCTTCGAGAAAGGCGAATCACGTGAATAAACGCACGAGTAACGCAAATCAATATATATATCTTGACATTTGAAAACTTAGCTTAGCTTTCGGTGGGAATGCAGCCTTACAATTACAAACTGATTAGCTAGTCTAATGCTGTGTTCACACCAAAAGCGAAGTGAATATTTCGCATGGCGGGATTACGTATAAAGTCAATGCTAACACATGAATTTGCACCGGGCAGTGCGAATGACGCAATGAACGTGCTATTTGCATCTATCGCGTCTTTCGCTTGAGTTTAAAATTCTGCGTGACGTACTTGTTTATAGTGGTAATTTCGGACATGGTTGACAACGGAAAAAAAGAGAAAGGCGAATCGCGCCAATAAACATAAACCTTCCCGCGGTCAATTGCGCAAGTAACGCAAAGCGAATTCGGGGGGGGAACATGGCTTAACTCCATTGTGGCTCTGTAAGTGTCTTTCCAGTGAACCAGAAAGGGCATTGCATTCATTCTATTCATCATTGAAAACGATGAAATGTACTCGCAATAACCTTTGCCCTAGCCTCCCTGCTTATTCATAATCTGGTTTACATTCTCTCTTCAGTTTTTTTTCTTAATTTATTTGTTTCTTTAATTGTCTTCTTGTGTCTTCTTTACTTTTGTCTTCCCTTTTTGGTCTTCTTGTTTTGTCCCCGTCTTTTGCTTTCTCTTCCGCTCTCTCTTTATTTCTTACTCTCCCTTTCTCCCTTTTTCCCTCCCCGTGCTGTAGAGTAAAGATGCAGGTATTAGGACACTGGTCATGTTGGATGAACAGGGAGGTAAGTCAGCCGGAGAAATGCAATCATATGGATATGTTTGTTCTATTCTGTGTAATAAATTATCTATACTATACACAACTGTACTGTACTATACTATTCTGTACTATACTTTGTTATGTTATTCCATTGAAGTGTATTTCAAGTTATTCTTGTATAGTAAGATGTAAAAATTACCTGGAGTTATGACTCCTTGTTCATTGGATATGATATCACCAGAGCTGTAGGTTGCTATTGGCCCTGTTGGCTGGTCAGAGGGCAACCTCTGAGGGTCAGGGATTAGCTAGTAGACTTCATCCCCACCCCTTCCTCTTCCTGGGGACACGGTGGTTTGACTGGTAACGACAAATACATCTCATCCACGCCTCCATTCCTACTTCTGGTCCTGTGTGGAAACCTCCCTGTGGGCCTGTGTAAGATCCCTGGGTCAAGGACTACTCTCTCTATGGCCTGTGCTGAGGCTGCTCTTGAAGGGGATACAAGGAAGATTTGGCTTTGGTATAGGTTCATGTGTCTCCGTGGTTTACAAATACTTCACATGGGAACATTATTTCTGGATGAATTCACTGTTTTGGGCCCTATTTGTTAGGCAACTAGATGGACAGTTTATTGTAGTGTTCTGTCTGTGGGGTGATCTGGCCAGTCTGAAATGAAGGTGCTCTCTTCACAGTGTGGTGAGGACGAAATTAGGAGAATAAAGAGGCGAAGTGGAGAGAAGAAAGATAGAGAGAAAAAGAGGAGAGGCGGAGTGGAAAGGAGAGAATGACAGAGGAGGAACACGTTCCACTGGCCTCTGTCAGTTATGTGTTCCTCTGTGAAGTGCATCATGGAGAGACCTAATTGGCCTGTCAGAGTAACATCATCACCTCTCTTACCACTCAGACTTTCCGTGTATTAACATCACTCCCTGAGTAATCGATTCCCACATTCACACACATGCACACACAAACCACAGTCTGTTATGGTGATGGCTCACCATCCCTGATGTGATACCTTGCATTTAATGAATTATGTTTAAAGGTAGGCCTAGTTTTGAGCTATACCTCTACAAAAATGTTGACCTAAACAACCCCTCACTTATGGATGGCCCCTGTTTCACAGAGCCAATATGGCCATCCACTGAGAATTTGGGCAGGGGTCTCATCTCATCAGATGATTAAGAGGTTATGGATTGGTTTCATTCGTTTCATGATGTGGCCTGAATAATTGTTGTGGAGTTGTTTATAATTAATTGAATTGGTTGGCATTGTTTCATTCCAAGCATAACCCTGGGGGTCATGCTACTCAGATGGCTGAGTGGTTAGGGAATCGGGCTTTTAATCAGAAGGTTGCTGGTTCGATTCCTGGCCATGCAAAATTATGTTGTGTCCTTGGGCAAGGCACTTCACCCTACTTGCCTCGGGGGAATGTCCCTGTACTTACTGTAAGTCGTTCTGGATAAGAGCGCCTGCTAAATGACTAAATGTAAAATGTACCCCATCTCAGTGTTTCCTCTATGTTGATTTTGCGGCCCTCATTTCATTTAAGCCTGTTATTCTATTAGTCTATAGTTCTTGCAAATTTAACATAAGTTAACTGGTGATTTTCGTTGTTTGTATTCTTCCCCTGCTAGCTAAATTGCACATGTCTGTTGATTCGATAGCGATTGCTGCCCTTGCTCACGTTTGTATTTTCAGTGCATTATTATGCTGAAGTAGTTTTAATTTATAAATAGTGGGTTTATTGTTATTATTTGCTACAGAATGCTTAGCCTACCAAGATCAAATGAAGCAGACAGTGTACATGCTTCCGAGTGGCCTACCTTAATCGATAGGCTAGGCTACTGACCATTTACAATAAGTTGTTACGTCAATTATTAATTGGCAGCATTTATGCCATTTAGAACATACTTTATGAGTGTAAGTTGTCTTTAAGTAGCCTAACTTTATGGCTTTAGGGGAAATAGGACGAAAATATATGCAATATTACATTAGCTATTACATTAACTTGCTCCGAAATATTGGGTTACAACTTTGTTTCGGCTGGGGGGGGGGGGGAGTACAAGTACAGGGACATTCTCCCCGAGGCAAGTAGGGTGAAGTGCCTTGCCCAAGGACAAAACATCATTTGGCATGGCCGGGAATCGAACCAACAACCTTCTGATTAATAGCCCGACTCCCTAACCACTCAGCCATCCAGCCCCTTTATTCTCCAGGGGATTAGCTGGAAAGGCCTATTAGCGGTGAGGGAAGGTAGAGACAAGGTGGTGACCGGGTGGGGGAAGGGTGTCAGGGCGGAGTGGCTTATAAACTGTGAGGGCAACGGGGAGGGTCAGGAGAGAGAAGCAGGTAGCGACTATGTAGACTTATGTTATACCCAGCTTTCTCTGTCTCTGTCGTGGTGCTGCTGTGTCCATTCCTGACATGGCATCTTTCGACAACACCGTTTTCTCCACATTGCCTTAACCCAGGGATTGTACAAATGCCCCCTCTCGCCCACCCCACTGCTTCGCTTATGCTCAACACGTTTCCTTCCACCTGTTCAGTGCCCCTAGCCAATGATCAGTCAGATTACTCTTCACCAAATCCGAACCTTCTGTTGTTCTCTCGACCAATGAGGTGAGAGGAAAGGGCGGTACCCAAATCTGCACCTAATCATTGTGCTTGTGTACCTCATCCTCCTATAGTGCTTTTCACCTTCTTCTGCTGTCATTTAATTGGTTAACATAGCTCATTCACTCAATCCGCATAATGCTTTGTGTAGCTGTCTATATCTCCCTCTGTTTTTCTCTCTATGTCTCCCTCTCTTTTTCCCTCTTGATTTCTCTCTCGATCTCTCTGTGTCCCTCTATCACACTCATTATGAGTCGTTAGAGTCTGGCTGGTAATTCAGAAGTACTGGTTCAATCAATGATGCAGTTAACATCAACACATATCTTTATCATACTTACTAGAAAGGCACACACAAATAGCTGCTAAATGAAATGTTAACTGATCCCATACTATTAAGAAAAAAGGAGGTCTCTAATAATGCCCAAAGTAATGCCACTGAAATAAACACACACACACAAGTACACACTTAGGCACTCTAACTTTATTAACCTCTACCCTCCTTGTGCTCCTTGTCTGAGCTGCTAACCTTCTTTTGCATTGCATTGTGGTTGTGTTTGATAGGCTAGTCGCTTCAGAGCTCAGTCATTGACGAGCCAAACAAATATCATTTCACTGCTTTCATGCCTTTGTCTCTACCAGAACAACTGGAGCGTATGGAGGATGGCATGAACAGGGTCAACCAGGACCTGAAGGAAGCGGAGAGAAATTTAAAAGATGTAGGACAGTGTTGTGGCCTCATATGCCCATGTTTGGCCAAGTAGGTACCGGCCAGGGGCCGTGAGGCTTCAGCCTGTGTGTCGCTGTTGCTGTCCAATGTCTGTCTCTCTTGTCACAGTCAATGTCTCTTTTTGTCTCCTCCCCTTTCTTTGTCGTCCCTCTCCCCCTTCCTCTGTGCCCCCCTACCCCCCAACCCGACCTTCCAATCCACCTTTCTTTCTCTCTTTCTCATGTGCTTACGTTCTTTGGGGGGATAAATGACTGTGTGTTGGTAATCAGAACAACTGGAGCGCATTGAGGAGGGGATGGAACAGATCAATAAGGACATGAAGGATGCTGAAAAGAATTTGAACAATCTAGGACAGTTCTGTGGTCTATGTTCATGTCCCTGTAACAAGTAGGTGCTGCCTGCCCCATCCTGACTGCATGTGTGCCTGCCTTACTGCCTGTCTCACTGCCTGCCTTACCGTGTGCCTTTCTGCTTGTACTTATGTCTGTCTTTCGGCCTGCTTCAGCCTTATAGCTGCAGAGCATGGTGAAGATCTCTCTGGCCATTAAGGCACCAAATCAAACCAGGGTCACCCTGTGCATGTGTGTATGTTTGTGTTTGGGAGAGATTGTGTATTTACATGCGCGTATGTGTATGTTTTTGTGTTTGTGTGTGACTAAAAGACAGAGAGATGGAAGTACTGATCTGACATTTTTTGTGACTTTAAAGAACCATTCCCAATTCTATTCTTCTTGACACCACTCTCTAGTAAACTCCAGGTTACTCTTTAGGCTTCTAGTTCACATTGTGCTCTCTTCTTTTTGCTCCTGGATACCTCCTCTACACACACACACAGACATACACAAATGCACACCCAAGCCCTTGGTATTGTATAGTCTGCAACAAGAAGTGCCTAATTATACCCTGACAGTGAGAGGTGATGTTTGAATCCTAACACAGATTGCGTCCCTAAGACTCTGTTGTCTGCATTATGTGTAAGGTGATTGTGAATATCAACAAAGACTCAGAGGCATTGTGGGATGTTGAGTTCTGTAAGGTCACATGTTGGTCAGCCATAATGATGATACATAAACCATATCTTGCTTATAAAATTCAAACGGTTAGTCAAACCCACAACTACTTTTAATTTTCAATCATTTTGTCCTAAATACAAACAAATAAACAAATTGCCCCCAAAAGTATTTGTCAAATTGGATCCTACTGCAACATCTCTCTTTCCCTATAATGGATCTTGGTTCTCACACATACTGTCATAAAAAATGTGCTATCACATTCAATTCCTTACTGTTTGTCTGTAGTCAGGTGGCTGAGCTCTAGCTAGGGCTAGTAATCAGAAGGTCGCCGGTTTGATTCCCGGCCGTGCATAATGACGTTGTGTCCTTGGGCAAGGCACTTCACCCTACTTGCCTCGGGGGAATGTCCCTGTACTTACTGTAAGTCGCTCTGGATAAGAGCGTCTGCTAAATTACTAAATGTAATGTAATATTTGCATTCCTGCCACTTATTAGCAACCCCCTCCCTCTCCTTGCACACACAACATGTTGCGGTTTGTTTGTTTTTGCTTATGTTATTCTTTGTCACAGCTACTGTATACTGTGCACATTAGTTGTACACTCTAAAACAGAAATAATCTTCTGTACAAAGGAACTTTTTTAAAGGGGTCATTGATTGCGAAACCGATTTTACCTTGTCATAGTTGAATAACGGGTAAAATGGGCATACAGTGAACCTCAAAGTCCATTGACACCTCTTTCCTATCTAAATCTCACAACTTGAAACTGCAGCTGTAAAACGATCGGTTTTGAAAAAGCTGTATTTGTGACGTCACAAATATAGCATCACCTTTGTCACGCCCCAACATTTACATACAGATCAACCCTCTGGTGTTCTGGCCCAGGATCTTAGACAATAGTTTAGCAGCGCGCTGCTCTGTGTACTTCCACACGAACAACAAAGGAGAAAGTTTGAAAGTTTTTAAAGTATATTGAAAATGGACCATCGTAAATGCAGTGTTCCAGGCTACTGGGAATGCTGACACTTTTCATAATCTTCCCTAGGTAGACTAGCTGTAGTCGGCATTAGAAGGGAAGCTTCCAGAAAACTAATAGCAGTCTAGCCTATTGCTAACGCCTGTCCAGATTATATATTTGAAAGAACTGGAGAAAGGCAGGTGCTAGATACAGGATACGTTAGCATTGCTAATAACTGTTACCGAAAAAATCATACTACAGCTTGCGGTTGTGATGAACGTAAGGTCGGAACGCTCTCTATTACAGCTTCATAGCAAATCCTGCTTTACATTGTCCCAGGTTTTCAAAACCGTCCTTGGTGAAATGGTTCGCGCAAATGTTTCGAGGGTCGAACTGCACAGGGATCTTCTACGCTAGACAAACATCAGCCATGCCCGTCTCGTCAATGTTAGCTAGACTCTAGCTCATCTGCTTTTTATTAACGCTGATTTGCAAGGAATGCAAGAACAGCTAGATAGCGAAAACACTGTAGGGTTAACTGTAGGCATGTAAACTAGTTAGCTAAGCTTGCTAATGCAAGAGCATAGGTAGAATGTGTGATGATTTAGCCTACTTTATTGGCAATGGGGATAACGTTATTTCATGTTCCTGACTGTGTTTCATTCAAATAAGTAACCTGTGTTGTCAAGTAAATCTACAATTCAAGATGCATGTTTGTCCAGATCTATTTTTCAGCAAGATAGCTAGAGCTAACTGAAGCTGAGTTGAATCACGATAGTTTGTTTGCTAAGCTGTAGTGCTAACGTTACCCACCTAAGGCATCCTGTTTGCTTCGACAACAGAAGTGGAAACAACTAACGTAATCATTTCAAATGATATCTAGTCAATCTGTTGAAAACAGTGTTGTGTAGACACAATAGATTTATTTGTTCGTTTTTATTTCAAGTCTCCACCTTCGTTGTTTCAGTGAGTGCTGTTGGCCGTGTTGAGTCTTTGCTCCGCAGCTTCACTCGTTGTAAACCAACCAATCATCTATATATTCATGAGCATAACATAAAAGCTAGCGTTTTTTCCTGGGAAAATTTCACTGGATGTATCAGGGGGCATAGAACAGCACCCGGGCCATTTTCATCCAAACTAATGTTACATACCCTATTCGGAGACCGAACAGTGTGAAATACCCTCCTCCTTTAACAATGTAAATGAAAAATAAATCAATTTAGAACTTCTTTCATATCAGTTGAAAGCGTTCTTTCTGGAACTCACACATATACATATGATATATATATATATATATATATATACATGTAATAAATAAATATATATACAGTATGTATGTGTATATAAATATACTGTATATTGTGGTAACCAGGAAGCTCACTTGGGCTTTGACCTCGTATGAACCATGAACAGCATAACCAGGGACAGGTTCAGCCCAGGTTGGGCATTTATTAAGCAAATAAACACATAATTTAAGTTCAAACAAAACAAAAATACTTCCTCGCTGGAGGGAAAGGTCCACGGCCAGGCCCCGTCTCGCTGGTTACTCTAGGCCTGATGAAAGAAGATAAGGTGTGTTAGTCGTCCACTGCAGCTCTCACCATGGTTGCTTCCTCTTTCCTTGCTCCCCTGTTGGTCAGCTTTTATCCAGTGGCTCGCCATCATTAGCCTGCCAGGGAGTGGGTATCTGTGGTACTTCCCCTGGATCACCTGACCCGAGCTCCAGGGTTGCCACAATATATACTGTATATATGTATACAGTATATATTTTATACTTAATATAAAACATTTTTAAGAGGGTTTTTCTATTGTTATCAAGGGTTCCATCCTGTGGTTTTGGGAGTGTGGTCACTAACAAAACGAAGAGCTAAGAGAACTGTAACTAGCACAGCAGTGCGTTTAATTCTTGATATTGCATGTGATCTAACCATGAGATTTTTCTTCAGTCATCTGATGGAATGGAGAATTAGTGTTTGAACCTCCCTGTGTATCTCTCTGTGTCCCTTTGTGTGTATGTCTGTCTATATCTCTGTATGTGTGTCTGTGTACTAAGTGTCCTCCTCCTGTGTCTGGATTGATACCCGTGGTGTGTGTGTTTGTCTGTGTGTGTTTGTGTTGCTATTGCTTGTCTGTCCAGGAGTGAGCACCTCTGACACACTATCACCGCACATAGTTTTTACTTACTAGTATGGAATTGATCATTAGAAAAGATCAATTATTATTTATTATTGGTAGATATGATCTGCATGTTTGTAACTGCAACATATTGTTGGCATGTGGTTTCAGTAGGCTGCATGGCTTCATGCTCTGCACTGCATCTTATCTTTCTGGATTATCTTTATGTATTTTTCATGTTTGCTCTCACACACAAACACACACACACAAACACAGTCTAATATTCCTACACAGCTTTTATTACACCATGTAGATTATGGATCACACACACACACACTGACGGATATGTCTTGGCTTGCAGGATAAAGGGAGGGGGCCAGGCATGGGGCAGCAACACAGACGGAGTGGTGAACAGTCAGCCTGGAGCCCGTGTCATGGACGAGCGTGAACAGATGGCCATCAGTGGGGGCTTTATCCGCAGGTAAGTGTGTGGTTATGTGTGTGTGTGTGACACGGTGTGTTTGTACTGTATATGTCTCTGGAATTGTTTTGTAGTTGTGATTGAGCTTGTGCATGGTTGTGTCATGTCAGGTTTGTAAGGTGTATATATTGTGTGTGCTAATGTGCATGTCTCTATCTGCATACTCTGTTCCCGTCCCATTTTGAGCCCCTTCCTCTCCCCCTCTATGTCTCTAGGGTAACAGACGATGCCAGGGAGAATGAGATGGATGAAAACCTGGAGCAGGTGGGTGGGATCATAGGAAACCTGCGCCACATGGCTCTGGACATGGGCCAGGAGATCGACACTCAGAACCGGCAGATTGACAGGATCATGGACAAGGTATGGACCAACGGCAGAGAAAGTGGCAATAAACAACAAAAGTGGACACATTGCAAACATTGAAACAAAACGAAGTTACACGTCATATTTATAGATACCTTGAGTGATCTATTGCTAGCAAAAAAAGATTGTTGTAGTTCATGCGTAGTTAATGGTTCAAAGGTTGAGTATTTCCTGGCAGACATCAGCAAACTTAACAAAAAATGGGTACTTTAATAACAGGATGCTAACAGTGTCAACTGATCCACAAATGTAAAAAGTCACAACTCTGACTAACAACAGAATCCTTAATGTGTGTCCAAAATGACAAATGTCTCCACATTGAATACTGTACAACTGTATACCCCTAGTGACAGAGGAAGTAGTACTACATATTATTAATAGGAGTTGTAGAACCCAAATAGTTCATATCTAGAATATATTGGCCAACTGTATTCTCTTCTCATGCCTCAGTCATTAAGCACAAGCTGGCTGAAATATGCAGAACCAGACTGGTATGATGCCACACCACCGATACTCCTCTTCCTTCCTCACAGGCCGACTCCAACAAGACCAGGATTGACGAAGCCAACCAGCGTGCCACAAAAATGCTGGGCAGTGGCTAAACAGCTCCCCCCCCCCACGGCCCCCTCCACCACACTTCACTACCTATGCTCCCTGAACCCCCAGCTCCACAACATAGTATTGAGGCAGTGCAGACATGCTTTTGTCATGGTACTAACACATTAGGTTTGCACAAATCAAACTGTTCTCTTCCTCTCCCTCCTCCTCTTCCTCCTGTAGTAAAATGTAGTTTTGTGTATTTGTCTCAGGTTTTTATTGAATTCCAGTCCTGTTAAATGATGGTGCCCTCCTCTTCATCCCTTTGTTTGTCTTGTCAAGGGTTGTAAATAGTGCTAATTGAATGGCATTAGATAATTTGTGTTCTCTCTTTCTATACTTTTCTCCCTCCCTCTATCTCTTGCTTTCTTTCTCTCATTTAGTCTTTTTTTATATCCAGGTCACCCTTGTGAAAGAGGTCTTGATCTCAATGGGCTTTTTATCTGGTTAAATAAAGGTTATACTAATAATATGTGGGTTTGACATAAATTGTATGTACATCTTGTCAGACACGCAGCAGGAATGCTTCTCTGTGATGTAGTCAGTGTTCCAATGTTGTCCATGTAGAACACAATGCAGCTCTGTATAGTTGTTGATGTGATACTTGATGAGAGAAATCACAGCAGCTCTGAACTCTGTGACCTTTCACTTTGCAATCTTCACTACTACCACTGCTACTATTACTACTACAACTACTAATACTCTACTAGCCATAAACAATACACTAGGGCACTGCAACTACCACTGGTATTACTGATGTATTTAATTGACCATCTCTGTTCAATATCTGTTGATGCTGTTAACTATAACTTCAGTATTGGGAGCACCACAATACTGTTGGCTACTCCAGTTATGTCTACATCATGACTGACTTGACTGTATTGTCACTAACAGTTAAGAATCAATCTGTTTAAATCTGCATCCTGACTGGGCTGTGGGTGCAGCAGCAACAACAACAACAGATCAAACACCAATCAATAATGAGATGTCTAGCAAACTACCTTTGACATTTTAGCATACAGTATGACTGAACTGATGTTTTTATCCTGTTGGTATAGAAACTTGTGAGTGTAATTAGGCATGACCAACCAGCTCATAGGAATGAGCATCTTATGAATAATAAATAGGTATGTAGATCTATGAGCCCCATTGCATGTTCGGTACATAGGGCTGAGCCTGATATTGAGGAGATAAATTACAGTTTTTGCAATAGTGCCACTCTATCTTTTATGTTCACACACATATCTTTCCAGTCTGTGGCCATCGTTGTAAAATAATATGGAAAATGCCAATAAAAACTAAAAGACTGTAGAACAAAACATTTATTTATTGATGATAAAAATTTAAATTGTCTTTGTAAAGTGACTATTATCTTAAGGTGATTTATTAAAATACATAATTATACAAATGGTTCCGTATTTAAAAGTGTTTCTAATGTTTTGATTTGCTCTACAGGAATTGTCAGGGTGAGGTGAGTGAGGCAGAGGAGAGATCGGATGGCCATTACACTAATGGATATCCTCTCTCCGCCCCTGGTTTAAAGTGGATTAGCGTTTGCTATGTCACTAAGAACTCACACACACACTAAGGTAATCCTCTGAATTTGCATCCAGTAAACAGATCGGCTATACATTCAAAGCAGAAATACTGAAATGTTAGGCAAGTTTATGTTAGAATGGTAAGAGGAGGAAATGGATGTTAACAAGTCTTTCATTGTTTATCATATTTCGAATATCATTACGATGTAGTACATTTAGAAGAAACTAGCTGGTCTGCTACATGGCAACCATGAAAGTCTAGAACTACTTTATTTGTATTATATTAACATAATACAAATGTAACAACATGAGAAAGTAACAAACAATCAACAGTGCACAACTCTTCTCAGTGGTACAAATAGAAAGGAAAAGTAACCACTAACATAAAAATTGCCAAATTACCATTAAAATAAAATGAAAGAAATTTGATTTTCCACAAGACCATTTCATCTTGTGTATATGAAGTTTTCCAAGTGAAACTAACAGTTGAACGATATATGCTCTATCTTTTTCTAATCCATAGTCATCAACATAAATCATATCGGCCCCACCCAATTAAACAACTATATCAAGTTTCCTTTTAATAAAATGTTCAATCTCAACCCAAAATATCTTTGTGTAGATGCAATGAAAAAAAAGATGGAAAATAGTTTCTTTCTCACTATGGCAGAATTCACAAGAGTAATCAATATTCAATTTAAAACGTTCCAATACGTGTTTCACAGGATAAATTCAATGCATAATTTTATACAAAACATATTTTATTTTGTTATGAATAAAAAAATTATCAGCTATTCGCCAAGATTGCGCCAATTAAATACCCAAATATGGATGACCAGAAGAATCTAGCTGGGGGATATAAAACATTATGTATTACATGTCTAATGTAATTATTCTAAATTTTTTATTTAAGGATGTTAACATTTCCAATAAAAATTGTACTTCTTATTTAATCAAGGTTAAGGTTGTCACTACAATCATTCCTAAGAAGAAATTATATATTTTTTGGTATAGCATCCATCACAATTGCAAATTCCTTGGGCCTAATAGGGATTTTAAACTTAAGAAATTTTGTGTATGATAACACACATCCATCACTATTCATTACCTGACTGACTAAGATAATGTTATTTTCAAACCAGATATTAAAAAATTAGATTTATGCATGTCTAAAATGTATTTATTATTCCAAATAAAGCATCTTCGAGGATTTTTATAAGCTATAGTTATAAGCTAATGTCCACTCCAAGAGGGTTTGATGATGAAATTTTGCAAGTTTCACTGGAATTTTGTCAAAAGAATACTTACACTTTAATAAGAAATCAAGGTCACGTACTCATTTAAACATAAAGTTGGGGAAGGCGTTCCTCATTTTGTCTTTCTATTTCAAGTATTGTGTAATCCAATTCATTTTGAATACATTATTTAATGTGTCAGAACTTAGTACTTCCAAACCTCCACTGTCCTTCAAATTGCATAATACCTATTTTCTCAAATAAGGTGGTTTCCTTGTCCAAATAAAATTAAAGAGTAATTTGTCTCAATCTTTTATATTTTTTTAAGGCATATCAAACGATAGGGAAACATAAACCGATCTTGAGATACCTTCAGCCTTGGATAGAAGAATCCTCCCTTGTAACGACAAATCCCTCTGCAACCACATATTAAATCTAGTATTGTTTTTTTTATGATTGGGTCAAAGTTTAAATCACTGCGCTTATTCAAATCTTTGCATACAATTATTCCAAAGATAGATCACAATGCTTTTGACTGGAATGTTGCATTTATCTGTTAAATTACAGATTTTCAAAGAAAAAAGGACTGATTTACTCATATTCATGCTTAAAAAAGCATGTTCTATGGTGTCAAATGCCTTATGGAAATCAATGAATAAGATAAAACTATTATCCAGTATGTAGTCATTATAGTCTACCATATCCAGTATCAATCTAATGTTGTCATTTATATGTTGTCCTTGCATGAAACCAGTCTGTCATGGATAATGTCATCTTATCCTTGTTTCAGTTTTTTTGAAAATATATTAGCACACTTTAGCACCATAAAAGACTAATAGGTCTCCAGTTTTCTAAGTGAAGAATATTTTTGTTTGGTTATCTTTATAAATACAGTCCTTAATTTCTCCCAATTTTATTTCCTCATCACAAACTAATTTTAAATCATTGTTAATGTTTTGCTCTCCCCATAACACTTCCCAAAAACATATTCAAATAAGTTAATTAAAATACATAGATTTTTTTAAATTGTGTAACATTGTGTAACCTCCTTAGGATCCTCCGATACTGTATCGTTTATGTGCAGTTTGTTTACTGAAGACAACTCTCCATTTCTTTTCTAAATAAAAAAAGATTTAGTATTATTTTCCCCTTGTTCTAGCCATATATGCCTTGATCTTATAAATGCCCCTTTTGTTTTCTCTTCATACTGTCTAACTTTGTTTGTAATGAAGAAAGTTTTAGTAATTATTGGGAAGTTAAATTCCCTTTGCTGGAAAGCTTTATGATTTATTTTGTAATTCTACATTCAGTTTTTCTTTTGTGAAAAGCAATTTCTTTCCCCATTGAGATGGCCAAATTCCTAATTTAATATTTTGTGAGCTCCCAATATCTTCCAAAGATAATCATGACATTAGCCCACGCCCAATACCTCTCAATAAACTTTATAGCTTCTGTAGGGGGTTAAATATTGGCCAAACAACCAAAACGAATTCCCCTATGGTTTAAAGGAAGATGGGAAACTGAACAGTGTATTAGCATGAACCAAATAATGGCCGGGTTTCCCAGATTCGTTAAGATGCTCTTAACGCTATGAGCTTCTTAGGAGCGTTCTAAGAGCATTCTAGAGCGTTCTTAGAACGTTCCTAAGAAGCTCTTAGCGTTAAGAGCTTCTTAAAGAATCTGGGAAACCCTGCCAATGCCAATACAAATAGAATTCCAGGTATTTGACTCTATGGGTTAAATCAGAGCAAGAATGGTCCAAGTACGGTTAAATGAAATACACATTTAATAACATTGCAAATGAATGAAATCAATTACAAGGCAAACATTTGCAAACAGTTACAATATGAAAGCTTTAAATCTTACCTACTCTACCATGATCATTGTAAATCAGAGAGAAAGCAAGAGGTGAGCAAGGAGTAGGACAAGGGAGAACTGAGGTAGAAGGTCTCAGGAGATGAAGAATCCACAGAACATGCATTACAATTCCCTTTATACACAAGGACAACCAATCAGACCATATCTTGAATGGGGTGTGAGGGCCATCAAGTTGAGACCGTCCAGAAACTCCAGACTTTAGCATATGAGAGGTGGGGGCAGGTTTGACACCCAGCCTTACACTTCCATTTTAAAGTTTTCATTTTCTTACAACATCTTATTGAGTTTCCAGTACCTCTACTTCAGTATTTCAGTCATTTTTCACCATTTATTCATGCACATGACAAATGGTTTAACATTGGCGGAATGGATGTACATGGGGAAGCGCTGCCGGCCTTCACTGCAGCATGCATAACATGAGGCAGGGAGCAACAAGTTAAATCCCCCACGGGGAGAACAGACAGACCACATGGGGGAGAAGGGGATGGTGGTGAGTGGCAGCAGCGCAGAACACAAAGGTAATCGAGGACGCGTGTGCGTGCATGTGTGTGACTTTATAGCACCGCCTATCAAGCTAAGCCTATGGGCTGAGAACACGGCAATGGGTGATATGGCGCTTGCTGCCCGAGTGCCATGCCTGAACTTGCTTCGCTCATTTCAGTCAAGACACTCACGTGATTGATTTCACCATTTATTCATACACATGACAAATGGTTTAACATCGTCGGAATGGATGTACATGGGGAAGCGCTCCCTGCCTTCACTGCAGCATGCATGACATGAGGCAGGGAGCAACAAGTTAAATCCCCACTAAATTCACTCCGCCAGTCTATACTATGTGTAGAGCGGAGCGTCGCTCCTCCTGAGCCACAGGAGGACCACATGACATCCCACTGTTATTAGTAACAAAACAAGGTGTTTTCTGGATGCCCAGGTCATGCTATCATTACGATGACTACGGCTATGTGTGCATATCCTTCATGTTGCATACATGAGGATGTGAGACATATGTCAGCGGTGCATCCGCTGTTCCCAGGGCACTGTGGATTCTGATGGCGACGTAGCGCATCAGAGAACGTCTGCGGATCACCACGGCTACATGGAGATCCGAAGAGACATACTAGCATTGCAATGTATGAAGCCACCCAGCCACAGGATACTTGGGGACCACATTGGTCACCGGAGGTCTCATAACCGCTCGGCCGAGCAGCTGCTCGGCTCCTTCTTGAGCCTGCTCGGCTCCTTCCTGAGCGCCTGCTCGGCTCCTACTTGAGCGCCTGCTCGGCTCCTTCTTGAGCGCCTGCTCGGCTCCTTCTTGAGCGCCTGCTCGGCTTCTTCTTGAGCGGTGCTCAGCTGCTCAGCCTAGAGTAGATAGTCGCTGAGCGTTATGCAATGCAAGCCTCTATTGTATACCAGCTGCAAGCGTCGCCCAACACACAGTCACGGTCTCTGTTCTCAAGCGCTCATGAGTTCTGCGCTTCCACGACGTCCAGCGCGGACACCAGAAGCAGCCGCCCTGATCCGGAAGGAATACGCTGTATACAGCTCCGGGGACAGGCCATAGTGCTCGCACAGAACTCAGTGGCGTTGCATGAGCCACGATCTGGTTGTGGCCTTGCCGGCTGCATCACTAGTAAACAGGGGCTCATCAGGTGTCGCCCGGGGGCAGTACAGCAGGTACCGGCGCAAGAAGGAGAGGGGACAAAAGGTAGTTAGTTTGGACCATCACAGTGGGGGTGCCTTTACACATCACATCAGTTTGAAGTAGGCCCTACTCCGTATGAAATCGGACATGCATGGTGAGATCGCAAGACGTATAGAAAGTAGTGTATCTAGAGGGGCATGTAGACATATTCACCGTACCGCAGAAACCTGTGAGAAACACTGTATCGAGCAGGGTGTCGACTTAGCACGAAGCACCCCTGTCTCAAAGCGGACACTACAGTAGTTTGTGCAGTAAAGGGGGAGTGTTAGGAAGACATTTGTCTGCTTTCATCCCGCTGCTTCCGTGCACCGCTCATGACAAGACTGATAGACATGCTCCCCAGAAGGCTGCATGATAAAGGATCCGCACACCGAACGTATACTGGACACCTGCCACTAATGCTTTGATGGACACGGTTGCAGCTTGCGGGACTCGAACGGTGCACCTTGCAAAGGGGCACAGCACAGACATGTTTACAGGCAAGAGAGCTCACAGAGAACGCACCACAATATGTATAAGAATATTGAAGCCAGGCAGGGGTTGATGGTATTCACTTGCCCTTTGACGAGGGCACAGATCATGGAAGCGTCCCTGCAGGCTACCTGCAGCATGCAGATACCTATTGCAATCAGCATAGCTGGCTTTATGCAGACCGTCTCACAAGCTTCTCGGTTCAACATTATCGTTACACATTTATCTGACACATTGATTATATCTGAAACATATGTTCAGCATTGTCAGTACACATTAGTATATCTTAAAGGTGTAAACCGAGCCCTGGTATTCTTCTCCACCTTTGAGAAAATGAAGCTCAACGCTCCAATTTGAAAATGTTCCTCTTATGATGTCATAAGACAACATGCAGTGCAAATGACCGAAGATGACAAGATAGGCTACAGTATTAGGGGACCGCTAAGGCCTGTATAAAGCATCCAAAACAGCATGTTATGGGACCCTAAGTATTGATGTGTCTCTTAAAGTAAGAGACATGACAAATATGAAATAGCAGCAGGATTAACATCATAGATTCATTCCTTGACAGGACACATCCCTGGTAGGGCTGTCATGACTTATCATTGATCGATTCTTTGCTGTTCAGGATTTATCCGGTTAAATGTAAGCTACATGGAGCCCCCTTTCAACAAGACCTTTTGCGCATCAGAGATGATTTGCATGTTAATTGACCGATCAACAAGATCAGCAAGCTCACGCTGAAAAGTGCCCGTCGCCAAGATACTCAAGGTGGATAGCACCTGAATGTGCACTGGAATGGCATTCGTTCTCCTTGTTGGTCTTTGTAAAGTTGGTCTTAGATCCTCGCATTATTCCACTAAAATGGGTTAATGGAAACAATATCTGCTAATGAACAACTCACTACTTTCTGCAAAAAAGTCATACCTGTCTCTCGATGCGCTCTCGACGAAATGCAGCGTGTGCTAAATCTTCCAACACAGCTAGATCTGCCATCTTCTCTTAGATATTCCGTGTTAATAGACTTTTTTAGTCTTTTATTGTGGTCCACAAGCATATTATTGTTACGTTACACTACATTACATCAATTCGCCAATATTAACAACTCCCCTTATGGTGTTCAATTATATCATGACAATATTTCACGAAATGCTTTCATTATTGATTTCAATCTTATAGGCCTACATAGAGTTCCCGTGTTCACGATGAAATTGCCTTGTTTCACCACTTGGAATTCTCTGTACTCAGCTAAGCATAGTATTGACCATTCTTAGATTTACAAACACTTCCACGAAATCTCTTGGCTTGATAAATCGCAACTTTTGCGTGGATTCATTCGTTTACGCACATATTAGTGTACGAACGGTTGATAAATGAGGCCCCTGGCCTTTAAAATTCCCTTTGAGTATGGCGACCCCTGCTGACCTATTGCTACTGTGGGCAAACCAAATGTCATTACCCCATTGACTTCTCCAAAACCTCTCATCTTCATTACCAGCATGCGTTTCCTGCACAAAATAAAAATCTGCACCTTTCCCTGAACAATATAAAAATAAAGATTTCCTTTTCAAAAGATTACGTAAACCTCTGGCATTCATTGAGAAGATTGAAACAGACAGAAACTTAGTAGTTTAGTGTTAGTGTACAATGGCTAAGTCAGTAGTGTCACTCATTTCTAATATCAATAACCTTTGCAAAAACAAAAACCTTATGTATGTATTCATATGAACAACAGAGTATAATTCTAGCAACATATTGGATTGACTTATAGCCTATCTCTGAACACTGCCCATGAAACGGCACAGTAATCTTTTACTTGAATAGGTACCCAACGCCACAGCAATGCAGGATGATTCTATGCCTAGGCCTACTGCATGGAACGTTTGGTCATGTCAGATAAATAAAGCCTATAGGTTATAACCTTATAACCTAGGTTATTACACACATTTCTTTGTTTTCAATATAAGCCTTGTTTTCCTTCTTTGCGAGCCTTCTCAACAAGCAGCCATAATTTGCTGCGTGCCTCCTTATCTTCAGCGGTCAGATCTTCTTTAAAAAGATGTTGATTGATCAAAAAGTCACAAGCCTTTGAGGATTTCCATACATTTACATAACATTTACATTTATTCATTTAGCAGGCTTCCAAGAGAGAGCTTTACAAAAGTGCATAGGTCACTGATCATAACAACGAGCCCCAAAACATTGCGGGTAGCCAAAACATGAAGCATACTTTGTGAAAAGCAAATAGGTGCCAATGGGAAGAACCATAAGAGCATGTAGTTAAACAAGTTACAACTAGAGAGGGTACAATTTCTGGGGAAATTGTAGGGTGCTTGCTTGCGTCGGTTGCACAGGGGTCCGTTTTTTAATGACATTTTTACAACTGATATTTCTGTATATTTTATATAAAAATGCATAGGGCCTACTTATTATTTATAAAGATTACATAGATTTAAAAGCATCTTTTTTTGCTGCTCATTTACAACTCAAAATACGAGTTAAGTGTAGAATGAACTGATGTCTTCTCATTTCCCCTGCAAGAGGCAGCCTCATAGCTGAATCAACGAATACATTTGGCAGACCGGTGTAAAAATTGACCTAATCTCTATGACTTAAACGTCCTTTTAAGTTTTCCCTTCTCGTGATATTTTCAGGCATTTAGCCTACTCATATTGCATTCATTCATTAATAAAGAACCCCCTTTGAAGATTATTCTACGACGTTACCGGCAGTAGAAGATGGAATCGCAATTCAAACATTACCATCTGCTAACTGAAAAAATGCCCCCAAAAACGTAAATAAGCTTGACATTTATTTAGTGGAAAATCGCTCATTCATAAAAAGCTCACTGGTAGCGATCATTGTCAGTAACAACGCCAAATGCGATATAGCCCTGTGTGGAGAAGCTGCCCCGGTAAATTCTACTACAGTACAGTACTAGACTACTGCTGTGTTCGTCTTGGTAGCGATTGCGTTGGTTGAATTCGATTGAACGTTCCGTTGTAAGGTTTAGGCTGAAATTAATTATTTTCATGAACAGATTGACAAAGTTTAGGCTGTGGCAATGAAGTTCAGGTTAGTAGTCAGATAGTTTCACCTATTGAAAGACTTTTGATTTAAGTAAGGGGAGTGCCGAACATGTTCTGTTGCCGTTTGACTTCCTAAACAGCTGTGTAGCTAGATGTTTTTGTAGTGTCTCGCGTAGGCTACAGCGTTGCAATGAGCAACACTGGTTTGAAACCACAGGTAATGATAATTTCACCCACAAATCGTTTACTTGTAATGTAATGTCATAATAAATCCTACAACGAAAATGTATTTGTGAGGAATGTTTATTTTAACGATTGAAAACAGATGCATCATAGACCACTGTAGTATGTGTTGCCCGGGCAACAGAGGCTAATGTCATGATGCTAATACTTCAGTGCCATAGTAGACTACTGTTTCCGAAAGTAGATGTACTTCCTTAATAAAATCAGCTTATATTGTACATTACACATCACAATTGTGTGTCATATCACACAGTACAATTAGTAAATAGTTGGCCTCACCCTGGCTTCTTTGCTTGTGGCGTTTCTGCAGCTGCCTTGCAGTAAAGCAGTTAGCTTAGCTATCTCCCAGAAGTTAACGAGCTGCTAAACTAATGTTCTGATAGAGGTAGTCACGCGAGTTTTCGTGACGTAGTGACGTAAGTAGCGTCATTGACTGTGGCTAGCAAGTTAGCCACCGTTAGCTTCACTTTTCGCCACAAAAACTTAATTTCCACTTAAACCATGCAACGGAACGTAAATCCCAATAGAAGCAACTCAATCGCTACCAAGACAAAACTTTTGACACCTAGGTTGTCTATGTAGGCCAAATATTGACTGAGTTTTAAGGGGGCAAAAAGAAATAATAATAATATGTATGTGAGAAAACAAAGGTTGTGCCCTTGCCGAAGGCAAAGCACACCCAATCAGCATCTGAATAAAAATGTGATGAGAAATGGGCAGTGTAGTTGCTGAAAATGTGCGTATTTTATTGATGAAACGGCTAATTTGTAAATTTGCTCCAACTTCTCGATAACCTAGGTAAATAAACACTCCACGACGACTTACAAAAAAACGTTGCGCCACCTACTCTTCTGGCGGTGAATTGTTTTCAGCACCCACAGCCTAAGGAGAACCATAAACAAAGTCTATCCGTCCGTATCCGTGCGTATCCGTGCGCCCGCCCATCCGTAAACGGAGACGCAGAAGCATATTTCGGCCTATAGTCAGGAAAATCAGGAGGTGCACGTAGAGCTCTACGAGGGGCTCGGAGAGGGCACGGAGGGGGAGTTCCTCGTCCGAGAGTGCGTTCCCTGTGTCCGTCTCCGTAAAAACGGAGAAGTATAAATCGGCCTTTAGAGCACTCTTGTAGGTGAACGTCGGGAGCTGGCTCGCATATCTGAAGAGCCGACCCTATTTTTAATAGATTAATATAGCCTATAAAAATTAAATTATTATGAAATTATGAATTTTAATTGTATTTAAAATAATTGACAAATTCAAAGAACAACAAAAAAATACTTGTAGGCCTAAAGCTCTTAGCGTTAAGAGCTTCTTAACAAATCTGGGAAACCCAGACATTGTGGTTAAGGTAGAGTATGATTTCATTTAATAATTTAATTCAAATTGTTTTCACACCTATCATAGTCAAATTCATAGTTAAAACATTTATTTTTTAAAGAGCCGTTCGGGAGCCAAAAGAGGCTCTTTTCAGTGAGCCGAGCCAAACGAGCCGGCTCACGAAAAAGAGCCGGAATGTCCATCACTAATTCAGACCCTCGGCTTGAGGCAACGGCCCCGGTGGATGTAGGTGGTATTGCATTTCCGATTTGCTACGACACGTCCGGTCGTTTTTATTCTATTAACTCCAGTCAACATATCTAATCAGTCAATATATCTCCCCAATAATTTTTGTTTTATTCTCGAACCTGGCTCATACTACTAGCTTTCTCATAAAATAATTTCGAAATCGGTAAACTAGCACCCCATTTATTTGCTTAAGTCAAGAAAAGTTGCCTGGAAACGTGTTCGCGGATACGAACAGGGGACGAGCACAAAAGGGAACATCAGCAAATCGCTGATTTACCTGAGCTGAATGAGAACAAGGAGAAAGGAATTGATAATCTACAGTTGCCTGCCTTTATTGTAGCACGTTTACAAATGGTTGCACACATACATGACACATACACATACATTTGTAGAGTTTATTTCCGTTATTTTAAAGCAGATTTAACCATTTTGTAATGAACGCTATTATGTTCATGCATGACAAACGTAGGTATTATAGCGGCCTAATATAATGAGTTATATTAATATTGTGGCATGTTACGGCGTCATTAAAGATTGTTGACATGTTATTCTGGAGCAAAGACAAAGATGTATAAATCATGTCTGATAACCACAATATTGTTATGGTCATTATATTCTGAGAACTTTATGTCAGTTAACACCACAACGATGGCATAAGCTAGTAATAGTAATCAACACATCATAATTATAATAGTAACTATATAGGCTTAATTGGGTGTGCTCAAGCCTTCGGCGAGAGCACAACCTTTGTTCTCTCACATATATATTATTATTATTATTATTATTTATTTTTTTTGCCCCCCTAAAACTCAGTCAATATTTGGCCTACATAGACAACGTAGGTGTCAAAAGTTTCGTCTTGGTAGCGATTGAGTTGCTTCTATTGGAATTTACGTTCCGTTGTATGGTTTAAGTGGAAATTAAGTTTTTGTGGCGAAAAGTGAAGCTAACAGTGGCTAATTTGCTAGCCACAGTCACTGACGTTACTATCGTCACTACGTCACTAACGTCATGAAAACACACGTGACTACCTTTGGAAGAACATTCGTTTCGCATCTGTTAACTTGGGAGATAGCTAGGCTAACTATAGCTTTACTGCAAGGCAGCTGCAGAAACGCCACAAGCAAAGAGGCCAGGGTGATAACTATTTATTACTTTGTGATATGACACACAATTGTGATGTGTAATGTACAGTATAAGCTGATATTATTAAGGAAGTACATCTACTTTCGGAAACAGTAGTCTACTATTTCACTGACGTATTAGCATCATGACATTAGCCTGTGTTGCCCGGGCAACACATACTACAGTAGTCTATGATGTAGCGTTATCTGTTTTCAATCGTTAAAATAAACATTCCTCACATATATATTTTCGTTGTAGGATTTATTCTGACATTAGTAAACGATTTGTTGGTGAAATTACCATTACCTGTGGTTTCAAACCAGTGTTGCTCACTGCAACGCTGTAGCCTACGCGAGACACACTACAAAAACATCTACAGTATACAGCTGTTTAGGAAATCAAACGGCGACAGAACATGTTCGGCACTCCCCTTACTTAAATCAAAAGTCTCTGACCACTAACCTGAACTTCATTGCCACAGCCTAAACTTTGTCAATCTGTTCATGAAAATAATTAATTTCAGCCTAAACCTTACAACGGAACGTTCAATCGAATTCAACCAACGCAATCGCTACCAAGACGAACACAGTAGTCTAGTACTGTACCGTAGTAGAATTTACCGGGGCAGCTTCTCCACACAGGGCTATATCGCATTTTGCGTTGTTACTGACAATGATCGCTACCAGTGAGCTTTTTATGAATGAGCGATTTTCCACTAAATAAATGTCAAGCTTATTTACGTTTTTGAGGGCATTTTTTCAGTTAGCAGATGGTAATGTTTGACTCGCGATTCCATCTTCTACTGCCGGTAACGTCGTAGAATAATCTTCAAAGGGGGTTCTTTATTCATGAATGAATGCAATATGAGTAGGCTAAATGCCTGAAAATATCATGAGAAGGGAAAACTTAAAAGGACGTTTAAGTCATAGAGATTAGGTCAATTTCACCGGTCTGCCAAATGTATTCGTTGATTCAGCTATGAGGCTGCCTCTTGCAGGGGAAATGAGAAGACATCATATTTCATTCTACACTTAACTCGTATTTTGCAAAAAAAGCAGCAAAAAAAAGATGCTTTTAAATCTATGTAATCTTTATAATAATAAAGGCCCTAATAATAATAAGTAGGCCTTATGCATTTTTATATAAAATATACAGAAATATCAGTTGTAAAAATGTCATTAAAAAACGGACCCCTGTGCAACCGACGCAAGCAAGCACACCCTACAATTTCCCCAGAAATTGTACCCTCTCTAGTTTAGCTTGCTTTGCCGAGCTAGAACAACGACGGAGCCAGATATTCAAGTTTACAGTTTCTTTAATCCGACACAATACTTAAGCAGTCAAACTAAAAACACGATCGAAGCAAAAAGAACAACGTATAGGCCCTGCACGTATAATACTACAGTACTAATAGTATTGATTTTCGTAAAGTTCACATGTATCTGCTTCTTGATCGGACTTGTACCACATTCTGACAGTTTTCTGCGATGCCTTAACTCCAGCTCACAAGTTCGCGACTTGTTGTCGCAAAGTATGATGTGTACAGCTAGTTGCAAGCATGCACGAGTTTCGGAGCTAGGAGGAAGGCGTGAAGGATGGCGGTGGCAACAGTCGGAAATTTGCGTTGCTAAACTTCAAAATGTTTTTCTCACCTTAAAAGCGGAATTTACTTGAGGGCCATTCCACCGAATGGGTGACATTTCTGTCCCCAGGACATTATATGTATAAAAATGCATGAAAATTAACTCTTAAAATACATTTTATTATTAAGAAAAGTGTCCTGCACATTAAGCTAAATGCAAATTTAAAATGTATAATTAAAAACATTAATAAAAACGACATAGAACACTAAAAAAAATGCATTTGTTGCATGTCCCCCCTCTCTATCTCTATACTTTATCATGAAATATAATGATTAAAAACCTTCAGAAATCTTATTTGTTTTGCATTGTTGTGTGACTTTAAATCCAATCTATGCTTTAAAAAGTTTTTTTTTCATTAGAAACCCATAATATTTTATATAAAATACACATTTTAGTCGTGTCCATGGGTTTTCACTCAGTCCTGTTACCAGTGGCGACTCCTGAAAAAATTCTCAGGGGGGGCAATTTTTCTGATGATTTAGGTGACCTACACACATTTAAAAAAAGATATGTCCAGCAATAACATGAAGACAGGGGCAGCATATAAGTCAATACCAGAAGCATTTATTGACTGATCTCAAAAGTGTTGGCTTACAAAAGCAAAATAAGTTATCACAGTAAAAATAATCAAGGGTGTTCTTTCACATTCCTCAACACTGCATAAACAATATGCATTTCCATAAACAAATGAAATATCAGCTGAAAATACAGCATCTTGGTATTTGTTCAGATTGCAGGATCAACAAGAGCTTTTACCACATTTACAACATTTCAATGGTAGTGCAGCCAAATAATGTTTAAGAGTTAAAGAGAAATCCACATTTACACAATAAATAGTAACAGCATGGCAATAATAAGTAGACAAATTGTTGAGAAGTGGATCTTTAGAACTACATTTTGTGGAATGTAGGATATGACCTTGATGTGCCCTTGAAAACTTTAGCATTTTTAAGATGGTCATCAAACACCTCATCTAACTGTGCCACAAAGTTGACAAGTCCAAGAAAAATACCAGGGTTGGTGGAGCCCTCAGTTTCATCTTTGCCTAGCAAAGCTAACTCAAACACTCCGCAAAACTTCACACACTGGATTAGCCGGCTGAGGATGTGGCGGTTCTTGCTAACCTCATCGTTGTGCCGGCGGACAGCTAGCCTGTATCCCTCATCCAGTTGAGTGGCAATGTTCACTCTCCCCAAAGCAGACAATCTCAAACAGCTATCCATGTGGGTCTTTGACAGCTCATTTTTCTTAATCTTTTCTGAAAGATGGTGCATGTCCGTTACACCAGTCGCTGTCCAAGCGGTGCTGTCTGCCGTGCCGCCTTCAGGGTGAAAGAGTAAGCAGGGGTAGCAGAAGACTGCATTAGCTACATCGCAGCCTGCTAGCCAGGTTTTTCGTTCATACCAATTTTTGGAAAATCCTCGGGTGTAGGACTTTCCCCCTTTAGTAGAAACCTGTTGAATTATTAAATTTGGTCTGGGAGGTCCTAATTGTTTCGTTGCCAATTTATCTTGATTTGTTCGCCGACAAAAAGGAACTTCTTTCAAAGAGACAATCGAGTTGCACTGAACGCTAGCCATCTTGACAGTAGTATGTGAATTGATTGACGCTGCTACTCGCTCTTTTCTTAGTCACGTTCATGGTTATGTTACGTATGACAAAAGCGCGTAAGTGCAAGCCCTCCCGGAACCCATAGAGATTGTATTGAAAGCTCTGATATTTGAAAAAAAAAGATTTTACATGAGAGTCTATGAGAGACTTCTGGGGCGATTTTCAACCCGACTGAAATCGCCCCAAAAGGGGCGGGGCCATTTGAAGCACGACTTTAGCCTGATTGGACATTTAGTGGCAGATCAGACGTCTAGATTAGAACACTGATAACGACTGTTGCCGTGATATAATTGATTAGAAAAAAATCCCTTCCTTTTCCCGTTTGGCAGTGCGTCGCCCATATTGCCCTAATGAACACACCGCCCCTGCCTGTTACCCTAAAACATTTTTCCCGCCAAAAACTTGGAACATTCCACAAGACCCATTTTCAACAGGAAGTTGAATCATCTGAATCTTCTGAAGGCAATGGGAAGACCAAAAGTAAGTGCTCTCATTTTATTTTCTGTAAATTTGATGATATTGCAGCTATGTCTGAGAAGGTCAATCTCAACGTACTGTCCTGTTACCTAAATTATTTGTTAGATGTTATTTGTTTATTTTAATTATATACATTTTAGGTTAATCACTAGAATTTGCTCAGTATCCTCATGCTATTAGCATGTATGCCATGTGGCTATATTTCATGTATATGCTAATTCTATGCTAAAAACTCAGTCCTGTTACCTTCAGTCCTGTTACTCATATAAACCATAACAGGACTGAGTAACATTAACAGGAGTGAGTAGCATCCTCTGGTGTATTGATTTATTAGTGTGAATATTAGTTTATGCAATACCATTTACTTGATTTTTACGTTTTACAGTTACTTAAGTTGTACACATATCCGTTTTACAATGTGAATACCATGCTTACAGGGAGCCAATCCACCACTAAGTGCTGCAGAAAAGCAGCGACTCTATCGCGCCCGACGCGATGCAGACCCAGAAATATTTAGACAAGGAATGCAAAAAATACAGGGAGAACCTCGAGTCAGGCAGGAAGAAACTTACCATAGGACCAAGAACAGAAAAGAAGCCCTCCAACACCTTGTCACCCCTCCAGACAGCCCCCAGCTATCAACAGAGCAAGCTGTACATCCACAGCCAAGCACTTCCAGGTCTACTTTATGAACTGAATCATGTGCCAAAGACAATGTTCTAGAGCAGGGGTTCCTAATCCTGGTCCTCGGGCCTCTCTGTCCTGCATGTTTTAGATGTTTCCCTGCTCCAACACACCTGATTCAAATGAATGGTCGTTCACAGGAATGGTCGAAGCCTGATAACGACCATTCATTTGAATCAGGTGTGTTGGAGCAGGGAAACATCTAAAACATGCAGGGCAGGGAGGCCCGAGGACCAGGATTGGGAACCCCTGTACTAGAGGGATTAGGGTTAATGAAAATATAATGATATGTTAGTGCAAGTTACTTTCAGTTAAAACAGCTCAAAAATACATTTTAGTCTGGGACTAGCTTAAGCGTTGTCTGTGAAACCGGGGGTATGAATTTAGACATTAGGTCATAGAGGTTCAATTAACAATGTAACAGTACGTTTTCCTGACTATTGCAATGTGTAATTTATTGTGATGCATGTGTTTTTTTTAGGCAACATAATCAAGGGCAGAGAAGAATCCGAAAAACACGAAAGAAGCTTCATAAACAAATACAAGAACTAAAGGTTCTGTTGAAAAAAGAAACACAAAAAACACAAAAGTACAAGAAAAAACTCCAGCGCATTAAAAAGAAAAATGCATCTCCACGCACAAAGGTCAACAAACAGTTGAGACAGCTTCCAAATGTGGCCATTCGGAAGACTCTTTTGTTTCATGAAGCTCTGGTGGAGGAAATCCGAAACAAGTACAAAAATGCACAGGAGGAGAGGGAAAAGCAAATTATTTCAAAAGTGATAATAGGAAAAGTTCTGAAAAAGTACAGAATGCAACGCTTTGCTCTAAATTCATTGGGCTTTTCAACTAAAAGATGCAAAAATGAGAACACTAAGGTCAACTACATATACCAACGGAAGCGGAACAGAGGTGCGGATGGTCTGATAAGCAGAGTGAGGGATTTTTACTCAAGGGATGACGTGAGTCGCATCACAACTGGGAAGAGGCAGACCCTCACTCAGAAGAAAAGCAAAAAGCAAAAACGGTTATTTTTGGATACCATGAAAAATGTGCACAGGAAGTTTTTGGCTGAAGAACAAAGCTCCATCTCTTACTCACTCTTCTGTCTCTTACTGCTTTATCAACTGCTTCTTCGCTGACAAAAAACAGCTTGATTTTTGTGTTTGTCTCTTGCATCCACAGCCAAGCACTTCCTGCACTTATGAGGTCTGAGACTGAGGTCTCTTTTATTATGAGGTGTATGTATGTGTTATGTTATGGGATATGTGCAATACTGTTATGTAACTGTTGATAATGTTTGGCTGAGGATGTATTGTTTGTTGTTATTGTGACTGTCAAGGCATTTATGACGCACCACAGAGACCAAGACAAATTTCCCTGAGCGGGACAATAAAGTTCATTGTATCGTAAGCTCAGACCTTTTTGGGTTGTTCATCCGACTCTGAGTGATCGGGAAACGTGCATGTGCAAGATGCATGAGAATCTGGGTTTTCTTGTGCAGAAGCTACATTACTTGAAAGTAATCAGCACCGTCAACCTGGATGACCTTGTAAAAGAGATCTCATGTGAGACAGAAAACATAAAGTGCATGTATGGAGAATGTTCTGAGTGCAAGGACCTCTCTTGTCCAGTCTCTACAGAGTACAATCCAAAGAATGAAGTGTGTTTCATCCAGTGGGTAGTTGAGGACAAGCAGCACAAGAATGACCCCGATGGCAAAACATCTAAAATCACAATCAAAAAAGTTCCAGACCACTCAAGAAAAACTGCTGGAACAGCTCAACCTGCTGCTGCACAGGTTTAAGAGACACACTTTTAACATAAACAAATCAGTTTACCCACTACAGGGCATTGAGACAAAACTTAAAAGCACATGAATGCGTAATTCATGTTGACTTTTCAGAAAATTACCTCTGCAAGTACAACACAGAAATACAAGCAGTCCACTTCGGAGCATCACATCAGCAGGCAACCCTGCACACAGGTGTGCTTTATGTGCATGCAACCCCTCACCCAATGTCCTTCTGCACAGTATCACCCTCAAGAATAAAGGGCCCACCAGCAATCTGGCAGCACTTATCACCAGTGCTTGATCATGTGCAGAGTGCACATCCAGAGGACTCTACTATACATTTTTAGAGTGATGGCCCTTGCACGCAGTACAAACAACGAGGTAATTTTTTCTTGTTTTGTACTGAGCTGTTCATGCGAGGATTCACTGCCAGGACATGGAACTTTTTTGAAGCGAGCCACGGGAAGGGTGCCCCGGATGGTGTGAGAGGGGCCCTGAAGAGGAGGGCTGACGGTCTAGTCAGCCAAGGAAGAGACATTCCGGATGCTGCAGAGCTGTTTGCTGTGTTGCAAGAGACAAACACAAAAATCAAGCTGTTTTTTGTCAGCGAAGAAGCAGTTGATAAAGCAGTTTCTGAGATGCCCAATGATGTGCCACCAGTTCCGTCCACTATGAGGATCCATCAGGTAGTATCCCAAGCCCATGGAGAACTGATATACAGGGACATCAGCTGCTTGTGCACAGCAACCCAAAATCTGAACTGCCGGTGCTTTAATGCAAAGCATTTCAAGTTCAGCAATAAGCAGACAGCTCCCATGGCTCCCACAGTGACAGAAGTTCAGTGGCAAAGTCCTGAAGTTGTTGGCAAATGGTGTGTGCTGAAGTACGATGGTGATATGTACCCTGGTGTCATCACAGATACAAGTGAAACACATGTTGAGGTCCGTTGTGTGCAGAAGATTGGGGTCAACAGATTTTTCTGGCCAGCCCGCGACGACATCCTTTGGTACTTGTTTGAGGACATTGTGTGCATCATCCCACCCACACGGACAGTCACAGGTCGTCACATGGAAATTGAGAAGTCTGGGCCAAACTAGAGACAGCTTTTTAGAAAAGGTCAGGCAAGTGGTTTTCATTAATTGAGTGCAATTCTAGCTAAAACACTGTTGGATGTAGTTTCTGCAAATGAATATGTTTTGTTTTGTACATGAAGATGGAGAGAAACCAGGATCCAGACACACCCACCATGGCATGCTGACGGGGAAGGAGATACACCCGCCAATCTCTCTATCTCCATTCTCTCTGTTTCTCCTTCTTTCTCTTTCCATCTTTTTTGCTGTGACGAACCACAAGCACATTCCTCCAGAAATCTCTCTCACACACATAAGCTATGCACACTCACAGACAAACACACACACATATATATGCACACTCACAGACACATGTATATTGATACACTGTCGACACACTCACACTAGTCACTTTACACAGTCACTTTAGCTAATGGTTGCACAATCAGCAATATTGCACTAAGTATACCCTACTTGTCTCTAGGTTAGTATAGGTTATAAGGCTAGTATAGGATATTATGTGCATTAGGTTTAGTTTACTCTATTGCTTATTATTTTGGATATTTAGGAGGTTTATTGTATATTGTATATATATGTTAGCTTGTCATAGGTCTACATTTGTTCTGAGTACTTATATGTCATTATATGCCAGGTTACTTTGCGTTGTCTAGTCCTAAGAATTTCAGTGCACAGTCTAACCATGGTGGCCTGTGTACCTAACAATAAAAGACAAAAGACTTCAAATCAAATCAAATTTATTTGTATAGCCCTTTTTACACGCAAGCATGTCACAGACTTGAACAATGTTTACTTGGAATGCCCCCAAATTAAGACATTTTAGGTAAAAAACATTACATACAGTACAAATACATTATTATGGCACATTATTAAAGCCTTAGAAACATTAGGTGGCAGACAAAGTTTAATGAATAATAACTGATTATCCCGCCTTACAACAAGTGAGTATTCCAGCCATGAATTAGTTTTGTACCAGTCTGTTCGGAAGCTTCTTCTGGCTCCTCCCTGGAGGGTCTTGGGAAAACTCTCCCGTTTCGGCTGAGATGGACCCTCACACCTGGACTTGGATATGTCTACAAGATGGGGGGAGAGATTGAAATAATAATGTTGAAACTGAAATAGAGCTTATCTGATTATAAAATATATCAACTACTAATAACATAATTTGCAGCATAACATTTTGTAACATACTATGTAGTAACAATTTTCATACCATGTGGACCAGTTCGACTGGAGCTAACTTGTAATGCTTCAGGCACTATCATTTCCCTTTCACTGTCTGAGCTCTGCACATCGTCTTGTTGTTTCTCGCTCTCTCCCTCTTGCACCTTATCTCTGTGATGCTCTCCCTCTTCCATCTCTTCATCTCTGTGGTGTTCTCCTTCCACCTCGTCTTGTGCCTGGTCATCTTTGCCTTCTAACTTATCACTGACACTTTCCTGTTGCTCTTTTTCATCTCCTTCCACCTCGTCATGTGCCTGGGCATCTTTGTCTTCTAACTTATCACTGACATTTTCCTGTTGCTTTTTTTTGTCTCCTTCCACCTCGTCATGTGCCTGGTCATCTTTGCTTTCTACCTTGTCACTTCTCTGTTGCTCAGCCTCTATTTCCATCACCTGTTCTCCAGATGCATCTTTCTGTGCTGGTGTCCTTTTAGTCTTTGGTGAGAAAGAACTGCTGATGGCCTCTCCTCTTCATTTCTATAAGATTCAAAGTAACTTTACTGTTTCTCCATATTTACAGTAATCATTTTTAATAACGGTGTTCAACTTAACACTGAATATTGTGTGACTAATGTGTGTTGTGTTTCCACTTACTGTCTGTTTTGACAGCCTGCAGCGTGTGCCTCAATCAAATATGTCTCCAAACTTGAAATCCAAACAGATTTCTGAAATAAGATTCAAAGTTATCACTAATCGTGTCAATACAAGTTACCAACCCATTAAGGAGTAGTGTCGCACATATGTGATCGTGCGATTTCAAACATTCCAACTGACTATTTTCCGATGGACAAAAACCATATGACAAACGCTATAGTATGGCTTAAACATTTAAAATTAGGTGGCTAACAAGTAACACTAGCAGGTATACAGCATTGCTACGAGTTTTATGCTAGGTTACTAGGTAGAGGGAGCTAACTAAAGCTAGCTAGCTTCCGTTTCGGAAAAATAACGTGTGGACCGTCGGAAACAGGCCCGTAAAGAACACCCCCGCAGCCCCCACACCGCGGGGGGGCCTCGCAGGGATGGGGGGCCTTTTTTTATTTATTTTTATCCAATTTGAATTACATGGGATGTCTTATTGTCTTGTCTGTGTTTCCAGAGTTGATATAAAAATAAAGGAAAGTATATTTAATTGTGCTTTCTTTGTTAGCTAGGTAAGTGACATGACGAAGTAGGTCAGATGGTCACACAGACCGGCGATCCCGCTGCAAATAGGTAGCTAACTGTAGCGTAGGAAAAATGAAACGCACATTTAAAAGCGGTGCCCAAAAGCGGCATTCAAAACAGAACATTTCTGAATTAAATGCCAAACTTCCCAAAATTACAAATTTCTTTTTCGACCAGCTGGTGAAGGATGCACTCATCTGCCAGAAGATACAGGTATTGTACTGTTTGCTATAGCTAACATTACTGTACCACGTAGCTAACGTTAGCCTATACTTTGACAGCTGTACTGCTCTGTCTGTGTTGTGCTTCCTAGCGTTAACAGAGCCTCCTTTCCAAGAGCCAGGAAAATTAGCCTTGCTCCTTTATTGACTTCCTATCAAGCTGACAACAATGAAATGGAGTGAAACTACAAAAAAAAGATAAAGTAGAAAAAGTGCTTAATTCTAAAATATATTACATAACTGACATTGGCCGGGTTTCCCAGATTCGTTAAGAAGCTCTTAACGCTAAGAGCGTGTGTTTACGTTACGGGCCTGGTCGGAAATATTTATATAACTAAATAAATACAAATATATAATTGCTTAGTAATACCTCATTCGTCTGGTGTGCTTGCTTGAGTTGGAGCCTGGTCAGTTTGCGCCTTGCGTTCAAATGAAATTCGCTCTCTCAGATGTCCGACTCTGCGGTGTGGGGAGCGTGGGTAGAGTCGTCTCGTGCTGCATTAACTTGCAGTGTGGTATTAGAAATTTGCACTGGCAAATGTCCAACTCGGAGGAGTGGGGAGGGTGGTCTAGTGCTGCATTCACTTGCAGTTGGATCTTAGAAATTCGCTTTCGCAAATGTCCGATGAGCCACAACTTTTCTTTGTTTTCAAAGCTGCCAACTGGGGTGGCAGCTGGAGTGGCAAGGCTATTTTTAGGGTGGGAGTTGCCACCCCATACCACCCGGTAGATCCGTAGATTCTTAGGAGCGTTAGAACGCTCCTAAGAAGCTCTTAGCGTTAAGAGCTTCTTAACGAATCTGGAAAACCCGGCCATTCTCTTTTGATGGTCATCCAGGGGCGGATCTACCGGGGCAACTGCCACCCTAAAGAAGCTCTTAACGAATCTGGGAAACCCGGCCAATAACAGTAATGGAAGATAAGACGAACGAGATGGAACGCTATACGCCTACCAGAGCAAGAGGGGGAGGATGTGAAGCAGCGTGTCGTGGACATCTGTAGGGCAATCATACCAAACGCCGGAGAAGATCTACGATTCCACGTTGACGTAAGCCACAGAATTGGAAGGAGAGAGAGCGGAAAATCTAGGCCAGTGATAACAAGATTTACATCCTGATCAGCGAAAGAAATGCTGTGGAAATGTGCAAAGGAGTCTGAGTTCCTCAAGGTAAAGAAACTGAAATTTGGAGAAGATTTGACCACAAAAGACAAAGAAGCGCGCAACAAACTTTGGCCACGGATTGAAGAGGCACGCAAGCAAGGGAAAAAAGCCTTCTTTGTCGGAGCCAGAGCCTTCGTTGATGGTAAAGAAATAAGAGTGTAATAGTTGATGGAAAAAAAACTCCTCACAACTGGGGTGGAAACAAATATGAAAAGTTACATTTATCCTTTGTTGAAAGCATAGTTCTAAAGCAGATCTAATCTAAAATAAAACAAAAGGAAATGGTGTTCTGAAGTAATTGAAATGTAGAGATTCCACTTTTATGGCACTTTTATGCCAAAAATATCTTCTCAATGTTAGGAAAGCACGGTTTCAGAGGTATATAAATGGATGCCTGTTTGTTGAAATTGATTAATATTAGTGGTGTGGCCGTTATCGGCGTTAACGAGACTCTTATCGGCGATAAAAAAAATATCGCCGTTAATCTATTCTCAAAGTTGGGTTGGGAGCTGGGTCTATACTACGCAAGCTATGATGACTTTCACCTTGATATTTTAGCGCGGATGTATACATAGCCGAATTGCACTGTAGGGGGCAAGAACGAGTCTTCGAACCTGTGTGTATGCCTTGTGTATGAAATTATCACATCAAACGTGACGTGCTAACATGGATGCAGCTATGAAGCCGTCTGGTTTGCTTCAGGGAAAATGTATTTTTAAGAAGCTTCCCAATGGAAACCTTGACAAGACTAAGGTTGTTTGCACCTTGTGCTATGCGGAATTAGTTTACTGTAGGAGTTAATTCTTCCAGTCTCAAATACCACCTAAACGCAAAGCATCCCTTAGCTAATGCGGAAGATGCCGGGCCAAGCACTGAAGTAGCGCAGGGGAAGAGTCGTCGTCGTCGTCGTCAAACTACGATGTTTGAGTGCAACCGAGGCAAGTCCGTCAGCACAGCTCTATCAGCCAAGCTAACTAACGTTAATCTAATAAACAGTTAATAAACACAAGTACATATTATTGAACATAATTTATTTTCATCACCAATTATCATAGTAGAACAGCTTTCTCAAGCAGTTTGTGATGCATTTTGGAAACAGGATATTATCTCCTGGTCTAATGCGCCACCTGGCTTGAGAAACCCGTTCTCAAAGACTTACTTTTAGTTATTATTTGGGTAGCACACATATTCTGAATGCCTTCGGCGAAATTCAAATGAGCCATTTTAATCTAGATTAATCTAGATTAACGCCAAGATTACAGTGAGATTAATCTAGATAAAAAAAAAATCATCTATGCCCACCACTAATTAATATTCAAAAGGTGAAGAAAAGCATTTTGCACAAGGCTCATTTAACAGTAGTTTTTTGAAAACTTTTCTGTTTTATTGTTGAACCTGTCTTTGTCACTTTGTTCATTTAATGTAAGGGGTATACGAGAACTGATAAAGAGGAAGGCTATTTTTTTTTTTTTTGTAAGCGAATAATGTCTTACTGAGTGTACTTCGTGACTGCCTGTAAGTAACCAGAGTTTGTTTCATTCATTTGTGTTTAGCTAAAACGTTGTCTCAAGGACAGAGGGTAAGGGTATAGCAGCTAAATTGGTCAATAGGTAGCTATATAGATCGAGTTTCAGGGTACTTGCCGCCGAGTGAGACCCTGGCTTTGTTTACATAATTAGGGCCATTGTAGAATTTGGTTAAATCAGCCCTGACTTCTGTAATCAGATTCAGAGCGAAGTGTCTTACTGAGTGTACTTCGTGACTGCCATCTGACTGTAAGTAACCAGAGTTTGTTTAATTCATTTGTGTTTAGCTAAAACTTTGTCTCAAGGACAGAGGGTAAGGGTATAGCAGCTAAATTGGTCAATAGGTAGCTAGCTAGAGATCGAGTTTCAGGGTACTTGCTGCCGAGTGAGACCCTGGCTTTGTTTACATAATTAGGGCCATTGGCAGCTGCGCCTTTAGCATAGTTAGGCGATTAGCACTGCAGAGGCAGCCTCGTCTGGCGGCCTCGTCTGGCGGCCTCGTCTGGCGGCCTCGTCTGGCGGCCTCGTCTGGCGGCCTCGTCTGGCGGCCTCGTCTGGCGGCCTCGTCTGGCGGCCTCGTCTGGCGGCCTCGTCTGGCGGCCTCGTCTGGCGGCCTCGTCTGGCGGCCTCGGTGCACGAAGACTCGGTCGAACAAAGACAGGGAGTCTACCTGCGGGAGTCCACCGAGGATGGCCGACGAGGCGGATCACCTCTTCTGATAAGCATCACCCTATTTGTATTCTAATCCACCTAGAACATATTCATAGCTAGCATGTGTTTCTTCAGCATTCCCGTTCATTACACTACTCGTAGACGTAGATATATCACAAAGTACAGTATATACGGTCAACTTCTAACCTTCACTACCTATCCAGATCTTCTCCACCTGCCCTCTCTCTTTCTATAGGGCTCTGGAACTGCCAGTCTGCTGTGAACAAGGCAGACTTCATCCCAGCGTTATGTGATGCTAACTGATCCTATCAAAGCATGCTTAATTGTTCTTTATCGCCCACCAGGCCCGCTAGCCGACTTTGTGGAGGAGCTGGACATGCTCCTCAGCGTCCTCCCGGATGATGGAACCCCCCTGATAGTCCTTGGGGACTTCAACATCCACCTCCAAGGAACGCAGGCCGTCGACTTCTTGTCTCTCCTGACCTCCTTCGACCTGACGCTGCTGAGCACACCGGCAACCCACAAGGCAGGCAAACAGCTAGACCTCATCCTGACACGTAACTGTATCACTGACTTAACCTCTGTAACCCCACTGCATATTTCTGATCACTACTTTATCCAATTCTCTGTCTCTCTCCCTCCAACTCCTCCTACCTCCCCTCCCCTTGTAACTTTCCGGCGCAACCTCCGCTCCCTATCCCATTTCTTTCTGCAGCGTTTGATACGGTTAACCACCAGATCCTGCTCTCCAGACTTTCTGAGATGGGCATCACTGGCACTGCACTCCAGTGGATCTTATCCTACCTGTCGGGAAGATCCTACCAGGTCTCCTGGGGAGGCAATCTGTCAGGCCCTCGCCAGCTCTCCACTGGTGTCCCACAGGGCTCCGTCCTTGGACCCCTCCTCTTCTCTCTGTACACCACCTCACTTGGACCAATCATCACCTCCCATGGCTTCTCCTACCACTGCTACGCTGACGACACGCAGCTGTACCTGTCGTTCCCCCCGACCGATCCGGGGATCTCAGCTAGAATTGAGGCCTGCCTCACAGACATCTCCGCCTGGATGACCGAGCACCACCTCCAGCTGAACCTCGCCAAAACAGAACTTCCCGGCTAAACCCTCCATCTCCCACAATCTCTCAATCACCCTGGGATCTGCGACGGTGACCCCTTCATCCTCTGCCAGGAACCTTGGGGTTACCATGGACGACAAGCTCTCCCTCACGGCCCACATTGCTGCAGTTTCCCGGTCGTGTAGATTCACCCTCTACAACATCCGGAAGATCAGGAGATACCTGTCTGAGCACTCCACCCAGCTGCTAGTCCAAGCACTTGTCCTTTCCAAGTTGGACTATTGCAACTCGCTGCTCGCTGGTCTCCCAGCATGTGCAACCCGCCCTCTTCAGAGGATTCAGAACGCAGCGGCCTGCCTGGTCTACAATCTACCCAGACGCTCCCATGTTACCCCGCTCCTCATCTCTCTCCACTGGCTACCTATCATGGCCCGTATCAGATTCAAGACCCTGGTATTGACCTTCCGAGCAGTGAACGGGACTGCACCCGTCTACATCAAGTCTCTCCTGCAGCCTTACACCCCCACCCGTCACCTACGGTCTTCTTCAGACAACCGCCTGGTGGTCCCACCGCTCAAGGCCGCCCGGTCCCAACACAAGCTCTTCTCCTGTCTGGCCCCCCAGTGGTGGAATCAACTCCCCACCTCCATCAGAGACACTGACTGTCTCTCCACCTTCAAGAAAAGGCTCAAGACGCACTTGTTCCGGGAGTACAACGGTACTTAGGAATGGTTCGCTTGACCCGATGTTAGTTTCCTCAAGGATCACAATGACTCTTGCTTAGAGACTTGTTGCTCTTGTGGTTAGTGGTAACTGATTTAAAATTGTTGTACTCGCTGTGATATATTGTTTTTATTATTGTTGCTTGTTTTTTCCACAGGTACACTTGCACGTTCATGTTGTTTAATTGTAACTTGTTTAACTACATGCTCTTATGGTTCTTCCCTTTGGCACTTACTTTGGTTGTTCACAATGTGTGCTTCATGTTTTGGCTACTCGCAATGTTTTTGTGGCTATCTTGTTGTTATGATCAGTGACCTATGCACTTTGTAAAGCTCTCTCTTGGAAGTCGCTTTGGATAAAAGCGTCTGCTAAATGAATAAATGTAAGAGTTTCAAGGCAGATTTTTATTTTCTTCAAGAAACGCATGCCTTAGCTTCCGATTTAAATTTTTGGAAAAGTCAGTGGGGTGATAACATATGGATGGCTTATGGTAATAATAACTCTGCTGGTGTAGCTATTCTGGAAGGATCCTTTCAGGGAAAAGTACTTAAAACAGTTGCTCATGATTCTGGAAGGTGGATTATTTTAGTGTCTGAATTTATGGATGATATTGTCATTCTGGGTAACATATATGGGTATAATAACAGCCAAAGAAACACCATTTTATTTGAGGAATTTGAAAATGAAATATATACTTTACTGAATACCTTCATGGATGCTAAACTTCTGTTAGGAGGGGATTGGAATAGTATCAGCAATCCCACAAAATACTGTCACCCTCAAAGATCTTTAAAAGGCACATATGGAGAATTTAATAACTTATGCCTGCAATTTAATTGTTGTAACATATGGAGAGTAAATAATCCAGATCAAATCCAGTTCACTTGGAATAACAAAGATTTAACAAAAAGATCCAGGATTGACTTTTGTCTTATATCAAATGATTTAATAGATAAAGTAAAAGAAGTCAAAATACAACCTTCAATCTTCACTGATCATAAAATTATATATTTAACATTGCATACAAAGAACCAGTTAAGTATATGTTTTCCAAATTTCTGGAAATTGAACAATTCACTTTTATGTGATAGAATCTTTAGAGCAAAAGCAGAGGAAATTATTAATGAAAACTGGAGGAAAGCTCAAGAAGAAAAAATGTATGGTAAACACTGGGAATATACAACATTTCTGATTCGGAATATGGAAATTAAAAGGGGTAAAGAATTAGCAAAAGAGAAAAGGTTTGAATACTTAAGAATATAATTTATATTTATGAAAAAGACAGTATGTCTCAAACAGATGTCAATAAATTAACCGAATTACAATCTGAGTTGGAAAATGTATATCAATATTTAGTACGGGGTGTTTTTATCAGGGCTAGACGGAGATGGATGGAACATGGTGAAAGGAACACTAAATATGTTCATAGTTTAGAAAAAACAAATACCAGACTTAATAATATACATAAACTTAAGATTAAAGAGCAGATATCTGAACATCCCCCCGAAATCTCAAATTTTGTGGAAGAATTTTATAAAAAATTATATTCCGAGCAAAAGGACAGTCTTAACACATCAGATTTTTTCATCTCTATAACAAATGAGGCACGAGGTATTGACCAAACTCAAAAAGACATCTGTGATCAAGCGCTGTCACTCTATGAATTAAAAAAGAATATTAGTAAACTGAAAGATAATAAAGCCCCAGGTAATGACGGCCTCACTGGTGAATTTTAAGGTATTTCAAGATCACATTTCTGAATTTTTACTATACGTTTTCAGAGAGGCTATAGACGTTGGCAAACTTCCACCAGCTATGTGTCAGGGTATAATTACCTTGATCCCTAAACCTAATAAAGACAACCTTGTGCTTGATAACTGGAGACCCATAACCCTAATTAATAATGATACAAAATTATTCTCTCACATCTTTACACAAAGACTCAAGGCATGTCTAGACACAATTAGATGACTGCCAGTCTGGATTTATGCAAGGAAGGCACATCAGTAACAATATTCGCTTGATTTTAGATTTGATTGACTATAAGGATTACATAACAGACAACAGCTACATTTTATTTATAGACATATATAAAGCCTTTGATACTGTAAAGCATAGTTTTTTATTTGATGTGTTAGATTTTTTTGGTTTTGGTCAATACTTCAAAAGAGCAATACAAACTTAGTATAGTGACTGCAATAGTTCAGTTAAACTTCCATGGGGAACAACTCATAGATTTAACATATCTCGTGGTATAAAACAAGGAGATCCTGCAGCCCCGTTCTTGTTTCTCTTAGTAATGCAAGTAATGGCACTACATTTGTATAATGAGAACTTTCAAGGCATTAATGTTGAAGGGAAAGAAATAAAATTTTGCTAGCTAGCTGGTGATACAGCCATTTTCTTAAAAGATGAATTTCAGGTTTAAAAAGTAATTGATTGTCTTAATGTGTTCTCTAAATTTTCAGGATTAGCGTTAAATATAAAATCTTTCCACTCAAAGAAAGCAATATACATTCAACAGAATTTTAGGGTATCCCTGTTAAAGAGGAAGTAACATACTCAGGAATTCATATTTGTAAAAGTCAGACAGAAAGGATGAAAATCCCATTTTCAACCTCTCATTCCAAAAGTTAAAAATAAATTTGATCGATGGCTCATGAGAGATTTATCACTCAAAGGTCGGGTACTTTTGTCCAAAACTGAAGGATTATCCAGAATAGTTTATCCGGCCAAAGTATTAGATGTTTCAAAACCTTTTATTAAGAAAATAGATTCTACATTATTCTATTTCATATGGAAAAATAAGCCTCATTATTTAAACAAAAATACTTTATGTAATCCATACAATCAAGGAGGTCTGAATGTTCTTGATTTCCATACATCTAATATAATTTCCAAGGTGAACTGGATTAAACATTATATAAAAAATAAAGATAAACTGTGGTATTTCATTCCAAACTTTATTTTTCAAAAAGTTGGGGGTATTGAATTCTTACTAAAATGCAATTTTGGTATTGATAAAATCCCTCTTCGGCTATTCAGCTATGTAACTTTCATAGACAGGCTCTTGTATGTTGGCTTCTTATGTATAAACACAATTTTTCACCCCACAAACATTTGATATGGAATAATAAAGACTTAATGTATAAAAACAAGTCAATATTCTATCCCAAAGGGGTCCAAAACAACATTTTATTGATCTCCCAGTTGATTAATGACAACGGTCACTTACTTACATATTCAGAATTCTTAAGGAAGTTTAATATTGCAATAATTGCACGTGATTATAGCATAGTATTTGATGCTATACCCACGGGTTATGTAAGAGTGCTGCAGGGTAGTAATGTATCTAATGACCAGTCAACATTTAGAACAGATGTTTTATTAAATGGCATTGACATAAAGGATAAAAAGTGCAATAATAGATATTTTAGACATTTGATATATTGCCCCACAGCTGCTCGATGCAAACATTATTGGAATAACCACTTTGGGAATATCAATTGGAATTTGGACCTATTATAATAAATATGTTGTCAATAATAAAATAAATGAAATATATTTCAAAATTGTCCATTGCATTTACCAGTCCCCCCAGGATTTCGCGGGCCTTTTTTGTGATAGTTGCGGGCTAAAATTCCTGATTTCGCGGGAGCTTTTCCAAAAAGTTGCGATGAAAGTTGTGGTGTTTTTTAGGTGTTTGTTGCGATGAAATTGCGGGAGCAAGTAAAAGTTGCGATAAAAAGTTGAGAATTTCCCTCTTTGTAATTTTAATTGAGTTATTGGTTGAAAATTAAGTAATTAACAAACATTCATCAAATAATAAAACCATTGAGAAATGGACCCCTAAATAACCTTACCAACATGCCAATTTTCATCATATCCCATTTTTAATCCTTATGCAACCAGGATTTACATTCGCATGCATTGAAGGGAGGAATCTCCCTTTTTTAACAAAAAAGATTGAAATCTCTATCTGTCTGCAATACCGCTCTCGGCCTCTACGCAACTCGGCGCTCTCACGCTTGCCAGGCCTAGACAGTAGAAAAAAGCACAAGCAGCAATTGACTGGTTGGGGACCCTGGATACAGGACTGTTAGCGGTGTGTTTTTCGCCTGAAAGTCTCTAGAAATCTGGCACCTTATTGAACGAAATTAAAAAGAGTGAAAGAGTTCACAGACATCAGAATGAACACGTTCACAGTATCGTTCATCAGGCAGTAATACAGTACGTTCAGTTCACGTTCACCCAAATTATCAACCAGTTCATGAACTTTCGTTCAATGAACGCGTTCAGGCGCAACACTGGATTTAACCCCTACTGGAGATAGTTGTGGGAGACGACGATGATTGGTCAAAGTTGCGGGAAAATTGCAGTGATTGGTTAAAATTGCAATGTCGCGCTGAATTTGCAGGAATCGTTGAATTCGCGTGAATTGGTGCGATCGCAACATCGCAAATTCCTGTAGGGTCTGATTTACCCAACAAATCAAATTTTAAAGAAATATAAATCTGATCTTTCTGAATCCTGCATATTTTGTGGTGTATTCACAGAGACGATTGCACATTTGTTTTGTGAATGTTTTTATGTCAGATTGTTCTGGATTGATGTGGAGGATGTATTTCATGTATTGTGTGGCTCTAGGATAAAATTACAAAATAGACATATTATTTTTTACTATGAAGTTAATGATTTGGATAAATGCCATGTTTTCATTTTGAATCTTTTAATTTTATTTTGAAAATGTTATGTAAATGGTCTGAAAGAAAACCGAATATTCACCAATTTAAAAGTGATATGAAATTATATTTTGAAACTTTAAAAGGACTGACAAATAAGAAAGCCATCCGGACTCTGAACATTTACAATGCCTTACAACCTCTTTAATGTAAATCTCATACGCCCCTTTTTTCATGTATGTATGTGTTCATTTAATGTTTTCAGTGTGTTTTTGTACTTGAATAATAATGTATTTTGAAAAAAAAGGAGCTAGGAACAAGCTTCTGCGCAAGACCGGACGAGTCAGTCTGGAAAGATGGCGTGATTTTGCGCTCTCGCTTGCCTCACTGCGCCACTGAGCACTTTTCATAGAAATGAATGGGGACGCCATCTTGGAAGAAAAATCTAGCTGTGTCTATTAATATATAAGTCTATGCGTGCATTGCTCTTGGTACCCAGAATGCCCTGCGGCAATCTGAAAAGCTACTAAGTTAAGGGCATTAGCTTAGTTAAATAAGCATTGTTTGGAGTTCTATTGTTTTGTTCTGTTTTGAAATGTGTAATGCTATGGTCTTTAGATAATTTGAGTGTTCACCCTGATTGGGAATGTTGTCTAGTTAGATGGCAAGTAATCAATCGTGAGCAGTGGTCCACTCAACGTTAACCGGTGCAACGGTAACGTTTTTTGCTTTCAAAGTGCGTCTTATATTCCAGTGCGGTTTATACTTCGATTTACAAACACAAAGTGCTCATTCTGGGGGGGTGCGCCTTATACAAGATGCGGCTTATTTTCCGAAAAATACGGTAATCAGATCGGTTCCCAATTTAGCCTAACGTTGTGTTTACATCTGTGTGTTCTGTGTGCTACCTGTCAAGTCAAATTGTCACCCAAAAAAATGTTGGGTGTGTAAATTCACTTTGTTTTGTAAATAAACTATGCACTGTGTTATTTCTGTAACACAGAAAATAGAAAATAAGTCCCTGGTGCTTGAGCTTTTTCCCCAAAAAATATTTAGGATGTTCCAGCACTTAGTGACCCAAGACTCTGGACTATGGACCCCCTGAAGTACCCTTGGCCACCCCATGTATAAAACTCTAGTTCCGCCACTGTTTCTTATGGAAGCCCATTTCCGCCAGTAAAAAAAAAAAAAGTTGACAAATTAAGTCATAATTATGAGATACTAAATCGAAATTATGAGATACGCAAGTCATAATTATGAGATACTAAGTCATAATTATGAGATACTAAGTCATAATTATGAGATACCTAAGTCATAATTATGAGATACTAAGTCGAAATTATGAGATACGTAAGTCATAATTATGAGATACGTAAGTCATAATTATGAGATACTAAGTCATAATTATGAGATACAGTGCGTGTCCACTACAGCGGAGCGGGCGGCGCGGGGCGTCGGCTTCCAATTCATTTTCAATGAAGCCGGGCGTTCCTGTTCAGAACAAAGTCCCGAAATGTAACAAGCCTGAATTTAAAGATTACATTAAAATAATAATGAATGGTGCAGGGTTGCCGATGTTGTCAGTGTCCCTGGTGTGTTTTTATACTTTAAATTTAGTCTTGTCACATAACGTGACTGTTCTGTGCCACTGCTAGCTCGCTAGCCCAGCAGACACATGACTGGTTGAGTGACCGGTGGCGTAACATGTAGTCTACTGTAATCTTGCACTAGTAAAATATTGTGTATTTTTACACAAATGTTGTGTAAAAGTGGTATTTTGATCGATATTGTGAGTACATGAACCCAAGTCTGCACGCTTGGCCATGACTAGCTACAACAATAGTGACCTTAAGCCCAATTTATACTTAGGTCGCAGACACTTTTGAAAAGGTCGCCGACAGAAATGACGTCTCGGTCGACACTTTTAACCGTCGCTTAGAAGTGTCGCCTACCAGGAGAAATTTCTACTGGCGCGGATGTCGTCACATAGTGAAAAATTAAAATTGTCAGTTTCTCCGATTGATCACCTAGGCTACAAAGCGTTAACAATGTAACCATAGCTATGAATGTAAATGGTACAATGATTCTGTTTACGTCACGCGAATCTTGAGCACAGGCGACTGTTTTCCGAAGTATAAATGCAGCAGCCTGAGCAACACTTTTTTTTTTTCGTCGGCGGCCATTTCAAAAGTATAAATTAAGCTTAACGGTGCGTTTACACTGCAGCGACGCGATGCAAGCGACAACATGTTTTCCATTCATTTTCAATGGAGCCAGGCGAATCGCTTGCGTGGTGCATTGTGGGTAGCGACGCGACGCGATCGAGTTGAGATTTTCTCAACTTTATGCAAATGAGGAGCGATTTTCGCTAGCGATGGCCAATGGCAGTATTTTCTTGTTTCTCATAACGTAGCAACCATGGTAAACATTTCTAGCTTTCAGTTTTTAACCCTTGTGTTATCTTCGGGTCATTCTGACCCATCAGTCATTGTGACCCACCGTCGTATTGCGACAGATTTACCGCATACAAAGACAAAGTGAAGCATTTTCTTTTAACCGTTGGGCTGTCTCAGACCCCCCACATTGCAAAGGTTAAAAGAAAATTATTTTAATTTGTTTTTGTATTGGGTAAAATTGGGTAAACACAACGATGGTTCGTTATGAACCTTTGGGTCATGTGACCCGAAGGCAGCACGAGGGTTAAGATGGAGGAGAAACTAATCGCCTGTGTGGCTGCATATCCAGTCCTGTACGATACGTCTCTGTATTTGTACAAAGACATTAATAAAAAGAATGAGGCCAGGCGCAGGTTTGCCGACGTTGTCGGTGCTCCTGGTGGTTTTTTTGTACTTTGTATTCTCGAACAAAGTTACGTTCCAGGGAGTTCCAGCCGGGCTACTACTATAAGCCCGGATGGAACTCCCTGGTCGTATCGACAGATTAGCAGAGACTTTGAGTACTATAATAAAACGTTTTGCACTGTTACAACTCTGTATTAACCTGTCTGACACGCCTCCGAGCGTGAACTGTGGGAAGGCAAGCAGTTAACGCTGTAGTTAGTATGTCATAATTATGACTTAGTATCTCAAAATTATGATTTACGTATCTCATAATTATGACTTAGTATCTCATAATTATGATTTACGTATCTCATAATTTCGATTTAGGTATCTCATAATTATGACTTAGTATCTCATAATTATGACTTAGTATCTCATAATTATGACTTACGTATCTCATAATTTCGACTTAGTATCTCATAATTATGACTTAGTATCTCATAATTATGACTTAGTATCTCATAATTATGACTTAATTTGTCAACTTTTTCTTTTTTTTACTGGCGGAAATGGGCTTCCATAGTTTCTACATAAAAAAATTAAAAAATCTTGATCTAAGTCCCTTCGCGACAGAAACCGCTCCTTAACGGCAGATTTCACACAACGACAACAAGCAAGCATGGCGACCGCATCTGGGAACTCAGGTGCCACCTCCGATTATAAGGATAATGCTACCAACGGAGGAGATGACAGTGAAACCACGGGTCCGGATTCAGCCTCGGGAAGTGCTCCACAACCAAAACCCGTCTGTCTCATTGTGCTGGGGATGGCGGGGTCTGGGAAAACTACTTTTGTTCAGGTACTAGCCTAGCTAGCTAGTTAGCACAGGCTGTCCAGCCATTGCATTGAAATTCAAGCGCGTTACTCTGTTAGCGTAGCTCACAAGATCTACACATTTTATTTAGTTGTATCTAATGGACATTCGCTAGTTACGCTGTACGCATGCCCCAGTGTATGTTTTGGTTGTATGGCAAGCTATCTTTCTACCTATTTTATCACACACATCTATCTACCACAACAAATCAGCTCAAATGCCACACTTTCTCACATTAAGAGACTCATCGGTTACCTTCACACGAAGAGATCTCCCCCCTACGTTATCAACCTTGACCCTGCAGTTCACGAAGTACCTTTCCCAGCCAACATCGGTAAGCCACCTTCTGAACACAATAGTCAGTTTGCTTGGCAAACAGTAAGCCAGCAAGATAGTGATAGCTAGCTACATGTGATCCGTGAAAAAGTTAAATCTGATTCCCATACGGAACAAGGTTGGAATTCTGTTTTGACCCCTGCGTCCCCCAGATATCCGTGACACTGTCAATTACAAAGAAGTTATGAAACAGTACGGACTGGGACCCAACGGCGGAATCGTCACATCACTCAACCTGTTTGCAACTCGTTTTGATCAGGTGACCTGTTTCATTCCTGTGCTGCCTACAGTATTGGCAGTGACAAATTATGTGTTTTGCTGGTTCAGTATTTGTGGATAATTTTATCACGTTTCTATGGAATACTAGAAAACAAGAATACACATTTCATAGGTTTTAAAAGCTTTTATTGGCCCCCATTTTTGGGTGGCTGATGAAGCTTTTATTTCAAATCCATCTGATCACTGCACAATAATTAAGTAACCATATAAATCAACAACACAACAACTGAAGCACAAACTTTGCAAGCCAAAATGTATGTCACTGCCGATATGTTTGGCCGCGACTGTATACGAACATTATTATTATTTATTTTTACAATTGGTGTTAGGAAAAAAACTTCCAGGAGGGCATCTCTACGTTGGCCCTGAAGTGCAAATCACAACAGCAAATAAAAAAACACAACAGCAAATCATAAAACACAACGGCAAATAGGAAAACATTTCAACAAATCATAAAACACGACAGCAAATAGGAAAATAAAACGGCAAATAGGAAAACGCAACAGCAAATATGAAAACACAACAACATTAACTTCTACCGGAAAAGGTTGGGCCTATTTAGCATAGGACGAACTCTCCTGATTGGACAGACGGACTGTCTGTCTTTTAACAGGAAGGAGAGGTGAAAAACACGGAAAAGCGCCTATTTTGAAAACATTAATCCCCTGAAAATACTTTTAATAATTTTTTTCAAAATAATTTTTAAGAATTATTTTGATGCAGGGCATACATATGACATGATAGTTAATATGTTGTCAACCAATCACAACATCAGGATGGGTATAAGCACTTGAAGTCACGTTTGTCTAATTAGTTATAGTTATTGGTGTTCGTTGGCATACAAAGTTAAGTCTTCTCTTATTAGCCTAGTTAGTACATCTGATTAGAGCTAGCAACAATCAATTGCAGATTAAGGGGTCCCCTATCGTCCAGCTAGCTCTCAATGCTTGGCAGGTATTTCAGGTCCACTCACTAAAAACAAACTTGACCCTCTCACTGGACATATTGTATTGCAATTGGTTGCCTTGTATATTCTGTTCTATTTACCAAACTCCTTGTCCTAAATTGAGCAGTTGCTGGTGTGATTGCTATCTAGATTAGATTAAACGTGCATCAAGTAGGTACTACAAATATACATTGTTGTTAACATGGTCAATTGTAAGTGGGCAGATGAATAAAAAAAATTGTTTAACAAGTCTCATTTACTTCAACAGTCGAAAGTTAAATGTTCAGTAGAACAATAGTCCTCATTAGGCTACAGTACGGTAGCTAGCATAGCCATTTCCAGCTCTGCTTCACAATATTGCTGCCTATTGTTATAGGTTAATCATGTAATACATACTTGTTAACCCTTGTGTTATCTTCGGGTCATTCTGACCCATCAGTCATTGTGACCCACCGTCGTATTGCGACAGATTTACCGCATACAAAGACAAAGTGAAGCATTTTCTTTTAACTGTTGGGCTGTCTCAGACCCCCCACATTGCAAAGGTTAAAATAAAATTATTTTAATTTGTTTTTGTATTGGGTAAAATTGGGTAAACACAACGATGGTTCGTTATGAACCTTTGGGTCATGTGACCCGAAGGCAGCACGAGGGTTAATCAAGTATGAGACATATACAAGATACAACACACCAATAACCAATTGATCTTATGTGTTAATATACCAAAAATGTCAGTAAATCGAGATGGTGCTGCTGTGTGTCCCGTCGAAAACCATTCAAACAGGTTGACAGCAGTGGGTTTTTGGAACTACAGCGAGCTCTTCTTCCTGTTAAAAGACAGGTAGTCCGTCTGTCCAATCAGGAAGGTCCGTCCTCTGCTAGATAGGCCCTACCTTTTCCGGTAGAAGTTAATGTCGTCGTGTTTTCCTATTTGCCGTTGTTTTATGATTTGCTGTTGCGTTTTTCTATTTGCTGTTGTGATTTGCACTTCAGAGCCACCGTACATCTCTCAAGGAGAGGTGTTTGGCAACACTGACATTTGAGTCAAGTGAGTGGCAGTCAGTTTTGAGTACAATAGATTGATCTGCTCTATAAATTGTGTTTCATTGATTGTCCAGTAGATGTCCCCATTTAGATTCCTAGTTCATTAATACACCTTTTCTTTGTACACGGATAGGAAAACCTCAGTTAGTCAACATACATACTATGTTTTGCTTCCACAGGTCATGAAGTTCATTGAGAAGAAACAAGACAATCACCAGTAAGTCTACTGGAAAAGGTTGTACACTAGTTGTGCGTAAATTCAAACTTAGCCTAGTTTTAACGTAATTTCTAACTTTAGTTGGAGTTTGCTCACTACTAACAATTCAAGGATTAAACGCAGGCTAAGTAGGTGTAAATTCCTCAGTAAATTAGTATATGCTAAGTAACATATGGCCAATGTAAATGTGAAAAGGTTGAAATGTATTTTTGCGAAATATGGCTAGCAAAACACATTTAACCTCGATTGTGTAGCAAAGTGTTCAAAGACAATTGGGCATTAGAAACTTTTAAACTACAAAATATTGTAAATTAAAAACAATGATTGACACTGCATCAAGAATAGTGCTTTCCACTGAAAGTTAAAACGTCATTTTCTGCGACAATATTTTGGTAAGTGTGGATGCCAGTCAGTGGCGGATCTAGAAAATGTTACATGGGGTGGCAAGAGGTCTTGGCAGGGTGGCATGGGTAAACAGTATGTGGGAATCCCTATATGTGAATGGCTTTAACAAAACAAACACAAAAATACTTTTAAACTACAGTAGTTATTGTTTAATCATGCCCTTACACACTACAAGCGTTTTTTAGCATTTCCCCCGGAGTGGGACCCATTTTCAGCCCGGGAGTGGCTAAAACCAGCCCAACCCCACCAGGGGCCGAGCCATACGTATTAATTTCAGTGCAAAATAGTTTGATCTTTATGTAATATAAACATTACATTGGACTCATATTGTTATATTTTCCGAAAATTACAACCCAAATTTTTACCTGTCAGTTGCAATCGCCTGGCTGTCAGTTAAACGCGTTATTAACGGCGTTAACGCAAACCCATCAATCGCCAATTTTTTTATCGCAAGATTAACGTTCTTTTTGGCCTAGCAAACTTTGTAGTTTTTTTCACATGCTGTTCCAACAACTACTGATACAACAGGCACGCCGTACATATTTGGGTTATATACGTTACATTTTGAGTGGATGGCGAGCGCGAGACGCCGAAATGGATGCCAATAAGATTCTGAATGGAAAGTTTACTTTTAAAAAGTGGCCAAATGGTTCCATTGACAAGACCAAAGTGATCTGTGTGTTTTGTTGTTGTGGACTGAGCTATCATCGCAGCACATCCAGTCTGAAATACCACTTGATGGCCGTGCACACAGCTGATGCGAATTCTCCACCCCCTCGTCAAAGCCAGGCGATTACAATGTTGTTTTCAATAAAAAAAAACCTGAGCCCAGTGTTCAAACAAAACAATACTGCGCATCTTTTAAAAAGTAAAAGTATAAAAAGCTAAATGAAAACTAGAGAGGGTACAATTTCTGGGGAAATTGTAGGGTGTGCTTGCTTGCGTCGGTTGCACAGGGGTCCGTTTTTGAATGACATTTTTACAACTGATATTTCTGTATATGTTATATAAAAATGCATACTTATTATTTATAAAGATTACATAGATTTAAAAGCATATTTTTTTTGCTGCTCATTTACAACTGAAAATACGAGTGAAGTGTAGAATGAAATAGATGTCTTCTCATTTCCCCTGCAAGAGGCAGCCTCATCGTTGAATCAAAACTAATAAATTTGGCAGACCGGTGTAAAAATTGACCTAATCTCTATGATTTAAACGTCATTTTAAGTTTTTCCCTTCTCATGATATTTTCAGGCATTTAGCCTACTCATTGCATTCATTTATTAATAAAGAACCCCCTTTGAAGATTATTCTACGACGTTACCCGGCAGTAGAAGATGGAATCGCGATTCAAACAGTACCATCTGCTAACTGAAAATATGCCCCCCAAAACGTAAATAAGCTTGACATTTATTTAGTGGAAAATCGCTCATTTATAAAAAGCTCACTGGTAGCGATCATTGTCAGTAACAACGCAAAATGCGATATAGCCCTGTGTGGAGAAGCTGCCCCGGTAAATTGTACTACTACGGTACAGTACTAGACTACTGCTGTGTTCGTCTTGGTAGCGATTGCGTTGGTTGAATTGGATTTAACGTTCCGTTGTACGGTTTAAGCTGAAATTAATTATTTTCATGAACAGATTGACAACGTTTAGGCTGTGGCAATGAAGTTCAGGTTAGTAGTTAGATAGACTTTTGATTTAAGTAAGGGGAGTGCCGAACATGTTCTGTCGCCGTTTGACTTCCTAAACAGCTGTGTAAGTTAGATGTTTTTGTCGTGTGTCTCGCGTAAGCTACAGCGTTGCAGTGAGCTACACTGGTTTGAAACCACAGGTAATGGTTATTTCACCAACAAATCGTTTACTAATGTCAGAATAAATCCTACAACGAAAATATATATGTGAGGAATGTTTATTTTAACGATTGAAAACAGATAACGCTACATCATAGACCACTGTAGTATGTGTTGCCCGGGCAACACAGGCTACTACTCACCTCACTCCATTGAAGTTAGTGAGAGAATTTGAAAGGCTGCTCTCGCTTCAAGGCTCATAGCTGAAAATATGTAAATGTGAGCTCTTTAGTAGTTACATTGGCTGAAAGAGGACAATTTGTCCTACATTTTAAGGTATAACTTGTTTCTGTAAGTTAAACTATATGAACGTTAGAGGAATTTGTTTGACAAATTAGTTGAATATCAGAAAAAGAGCAGCCAGCAGTGTGCCACTCTGCTTGCTGCTCATTCATAAAAATCAAGAAGGAGCAAACATTTTAATGTATTTCAAACTGTCATAATTCAAAATTGGCTGAACATTTGAAAAAGCTGAATCATTTGGGAATAGCTGAATGTCTTGTGAACATTTTAAAGGTTGAATGGTGTCTCTAGCTGAAAGTAAGCTGAAGTAGTTACGTTTGAAAGAGGAGGAAGCTTTTTAATGATTTGAAAGGATTTACCATTACTTTTAATGGGAGAATAATTTGCACAAAAACCTTAATGTCTTAAAAAGTATAAAAGTGAGAAATACCAAAAGTCATAGCCATCATCTCCCGAAGGAGCTGAACGTTTTGATACAAAAGTTGTAGGAATCGGTTAAAGTATGCAGAACGAGTTAAAGGCCAAAAAACGGCGGAAGAACTAAGAAGTTGAAAAACAATAGTTTTTCACAATAATAATAACTAGAAACGGCTGTTCCTGCGAAACAGCAGTGAGAATGCTGAAAACCTGAATGGGGATAGCTGACCATGCTAAAAAAGCTGAAAATAGTGAAAATTTAGTAGAAAGTTATAAGCTGAAGCTTCAAAGCAACCGAAAGGTATTTTTGAAAGGGGCTGGAGCAGCATTCCAACAATGATTTGAAAGGATTTACCATTACTTTTAAAGGGAGAATAATTTGCACAAAAACCTTAATATTTTAAAAAGTATAAAAGTGAGAAATGAGAAAATACCCGCAAGCTGAAATGAATTTAAAAAATGTGTGAGTCACACAAAAGAGGCAGTGTGGAAGCTGAACTGCATCATCTTAACAAAGCTAAGAGCTAAAATAGCCTACAATGAGGGAGAAGCTGAAAGCTGAACTGTTAAACAGAAGAACAAGTAGGCTAGCTAGTCGTAACAAGAATATTATCGTTTTAACAGATGAAATTATAGTTGGGATAGTATTAGCAGTAGCAGATGTAGCCTATGCGTTTACTCGGCTTTCTTAGTAGGATTCAATGTGTTGATGGAATGAAACATACAGCAGTAGAGCCGATACAGGAAGACACGGCGACACTTTGTTGCAGAAGGATGATGGTGCAAGTTTTGTCCGTGGAGCATACAACATTAATAAAAAAGAAACATGTAGACTCGTTTATTGAGTAATCGCATAACTAATTACACATGTAAACGGAGTAATCGTATTATTGGTATAAACCGACAATTGCTAGTAATCGTGTTTCTCATGGTCAAGTAAATGTACCAATCACCTGTGTGAGAGACTGAGTGGTGCGTGTCTGTCGTTACGGTGATGGTGCAGCTATGATTGCTAACGCGGTGAGGGCACAGAATAAGAGAAATGTAGCTAGAATCCACACCTCAAACAAGATAACCTAGACGCAAAACTGTACGTCCAATCCAAAATCTAATGATATTTTCCGAGACCCAAGACTCTGCCGAAACCAGAGATATTCTTTATATGTATGTGTAGTCAGAAATACGACTCTACCTGCAGTTTCAAAAACGTGTTCCTTCTGCTTTCCTGGTGCGTGTTTGTTTGGTTGCCACGGCGATGGAGCAGCTCTGATTGCTAACGCGCTGAGGGCAGAGAATAAGAGAAATGTAGCTAGAATCCACACCTCAAACAAGTTAACCTAGACGCAAAACTGTACGTCCAATCCAAAATATAAGGATATTTTCCGAGACCCAAGACTCTGCCGAAACCAGATATATTCTTTATATGTCTGTGCAGTCAGAAATACGACTCTACCTGCAGTTTCAAAAACGTGTTCCTTTTGCTTTCCTGGTGCTTGTTTGTTTGGTTGCCACGGTGATGGCGCAGCTGTGATAGCTAACGAGCTAGGCAGAGAGAAAAACGAACATTTACCTAGCATCCACACCTCAAACAAGTTGACCTAGACGCAAAACTATACGTCCAATCCAAAATATAAGGATATTTTCCGAGACCCAAGACTCTGCCGAAACCAGAGATGTCCTTTATATGTCTGTGCGGTCAGAAATACGACTCTATCGGCAGTTTCAAAATCTTGTTCCTTCTTGCTTTCTCTGACTGATTTTACTCACCTCTCCATTGAAGTTAGTGAGAGAATTTGAAAGGCTGCTCTCGCTTCAAGGCTCATAGCTGAAAATCTGTAAATGTGAGCTCGTTAGTAGTTACATTGGCTGAAAGAGGACAATTTTTCCTACATTTTAAGGTATAACTTGTTTCTGTAAGTTAAACTATATGAACGTTAGAGGAATTTGTTTGACAAATTAGTTGAATATCAGAAAAAGAGCAGCCAGCAGAGTGTGCCACTCTGCTTGCTGCTCATTCATAAAAATCAAGAAGGAGCAAACATTTTAATGTATTTCAAACTGTCATAATTCAAAATTGGCTGAACATTTGAAAAAGCTGAATCATTTGGGAATAGCTGAATGTCTTGTGAACATTTTAAAGGTTGAATGGTGTCTCTAGCTGAAAGTAAGCTGAAGTAGTTACGTTTGAAAGAGGAGGAAGCTTTTTAATGATTTGAAAGGATTTACCATTACTTTTAATGGGAGAATAATTTGCACAAAAACCTTAATGTCTTAAAAAGTATAAAAGTGAGAAATACCAAAAGTCATAGCCATCATCTCCTGAAGGAGCTGAACGTTTTGATACAAAAGTTGTAGGAATCGGTTAAAGTATGCAGAACGAGTTAAAGGCCAAAAAACGGCGGAAGAGCTGAGAAGTTGAAAAGCAATAGTGAGAATGCTTAACAGCATTCTCACAATAACTAGAAACGGCTGTTCCTGCGAAACAGCAGTGAGAATGCTGAAAACCTGAATGGGGATAGCTGACCATGCTAAAAAAGCTGAAAATAGTGAAAATTTTGTAGAAAGTTATAAGCTGAAGCTTCAAAGCAACCGAAAGGTATTTTTGAAAGGGGCTGGAGCAGCATTCCAACAATGATTTGAAAGGATTTACCATTACTTTTAAAGGGAGAATAATTTGCACAAAAACCTTAATGTCTTAAAAAGTATAAAAGTGAGAAATACCAAAAGTCATAGCCATCATCTCCTGAAGGAGCTGAACGTTTTGATACAAAAGTTGTAGGAATCGGTTAAAGTGTGCAGAACGAGTTAAAGGCCAAAAAACGGCGGAAGAACTGAGAAGTTGAAAAGCAATAGTGAGAATGCTTAACAGCATTCTCACAATAACTAGAAACGGCTGTTCCTGCGAAACAGCAGTGAGAATGCTGAAAACCTGAATGGGGATAGCTGACCATGCTAAAAAAGCTGAAAATAGTGAAAATTTAGTAGAAAGTTATAAGCTGAAGCTTCAAAGCAACCGAAAGGTATTTTTGAAAGGGGCTGGAGCAGCATTCCAACAATGATTTGAAAGGATTTACCATTACTTTTAAAGGGAGAATAATTTGCACAAAAACCTTAATATTTTAAAAAGTATAAAAGTGAGAAATGAGAAAATACCCGCAAGCTGAAATGAATTAAAAAAATGTGTGAGTCACACAAAAGAGGCAATGTGGAAGCTGAACTGCATCATCTGCATCATCTTAACAAAGCTAAGAGCTCAAATAGCCTACAATGCGGGAGAAGCTGAAAGCTGAACTGTTAAACAGAAGAAGTAGGCTAGCTAGTCGGAACAAGAATATTATCGTTTTAACAGCTGAAATTATAGTTGGGATAGTAATAGCAGTAGCAGATGTGTCCTACCATTGAGTGCGTTTACTCGGCTTTCTTAGTAGGATTCAATGTGTTGATGGAATGAAACATACAGCAGTAGAGCCGATACAGGAAGACACGGCGACACTTTGTTGCAGAAGGATGATGGTGCAAGTTTTGTCCGTGGAGCATACAACGATTAATAAAAAAGAATCATGTAGACGCGTTTATTGAGTAATCGCATAACTAATTACACATGTAAACGGAGTAATCGTATTATTGGCATAAACCGTCAATTGCTAGTAATCGTGTTTCTCATGGTCAAGTAAACGTACCAATCACCTGTGTGAGAGACTGAGTGGTGCGTGTCTGTCGTTACGGTGATGGTGCAGCTATGATTGCTAACGCGCTGAGGGCAGAGAATAAGAGAAATGTAGCTAGAATCCACACCTCAAACAAGATAACCTAGACGCAAAACTGTACGTCCAATCCAAAATATAAGGATATTTTCCGAGACCCAAGACTCTGCCCAAACCAGAGATATTCTTTATATGTCTGTGCAGTCAGAAATACGACTCTACCTGCAGTTTCAAAAACGTGTTCCTTTTGCTTTCCTGGTGCTTGTTTGTTTGGTTGCCACGGTGATGGCGCAGCTGTGATAGCTAACGAGCTAGGCAGAGAGAAAAACGAACATTTACCTAGCACCCACACCTCAAACAAGTTGACCTAGACGCAAAACTATACGTCCAATCCAAAATATAAGGATATTTTCCGAGACCCAAGACTCTGCCGAAACCAGAGATGTCCTTTATATGTCTGTGCGGTCAGAAATACGACTCTATAGGCAGTTTCAAAATCTTGTTCCTTCTTGCTTTCTCTGACTGTTTTTACTCACCTCTCCATTGAAGTTAGTGAGAGAATTTGAAAGGCTGCTCTCGCTTCAAGGCTCATAGCTGAAAATCTGTAAATGTGAGCTCTTTAGTAGTTACATTGGCTGAAAGAGGACAATTTTTCCTACATTTTAAGGTATAACTTGTTTCTGTAAGTTAAACTATATGAACGTTAGAGGAATTTGTTTGACAAATTAGTTGAATATCAGAAAAAGAGCTGCTCATTCATAAAAATCAAGAAGGAGCAAACATTTTAATGTATTTCAAACTGTCATAATTCAAAATTGGCTGAACATTTGAAAAAGCTGAATCATTTGGGAATAGCTGAATGTCTTGTGAACATTTTAAAGGTTGAATGGTGTCTCTAGCTGAAAGTAAGCTGAAGTAGTTACGTTTGAAAGAGGAGGAAGCTTTTTAATGATTTGAAAGGATTTACCATTACTTTTAATGGGAGAATAATTTGCACAAAAACCTTAATGTCTTAAAAAGTATAAAAGTGAGAAATACCAAAAGTCATAGCCATCATCTCCTGAAGGAGCTGAACGTTTTGATACAAAAGTTGTAGGAATCGGTTAAAGTATGCAGAACGAGTTAAAGGCCAAAAAACGGCGGAAGAACTGAGAAGTTGAAAAGCAATAGTGAGAATGCTTAACAGCATTCTCACAATAATAAAGAGAAACAGGAAAACAATAGTGAGAATGCTTAACAGCATTCTCACAATAAAGAGAAACAGGAAAACAATAGTGAGAATGCTTAACAGCATTCTCACAATAATAACTAGAGAGGGTACAATTTCTGGGGAAATTGTAGGGTGTGCTTGCTTGCGTCGGTTGCACAGGGATCCGTTTTTGAACGACATTTTTACAACAGATTTCTGTATATTTTATATGAAAATGCATACTTATTATTTATGAAGATTAAATAGATTTAAAAGCATTTTTTTTTTTGCTGCTCATTTACAACTGAAAATACGAGTGAAGTGTAGAATGAAATAGATTTCTTCTCATTTCCCCTGCAAGAGGCAGCCTCATCGTTGAATCAAAACGAATAAATTTGGCAGACCGGTGTAAAATTTGACCTAATCTCTATGACTTAAACGTCATTTTAAGTTTTTCCCTTCTCGTGATATTTTCAGGCATGTAGCCTACTCATTGCATTCATTCATGAATAAAGAACCACCTTTTGAAGATTATTCTACGACGTTACCCGGCAGTAGAAGATGGAATCGCGATTCAAACAGTACCATCTGCTAACTGAATATGCCCCCAAAATAAGCTTGACATTTATTTAGTGGAAAATCGCTCATTCATAAAAAGCTCACTGGTAGCGATCATTGTCAGTAACAACGCAAAATGCGATATAGCCCTGTGTGGAGAAGCTGCCCTGGTAAATTCTACTATTACTGTACAGTACAGTTCTAGACTACTGCTGTGTTCGTCTTGGTAGCGATTGCGTTGGTTGAATTCGATTTAATGTTCCGTTGTACAGTTTAGGCTGAAATTCATTATTTTCATGAACAGATTGACAAAGTTAAGGCTGTGGCAATGAAGTTTAAGTTAGTAGTCAGATAGTTTCACCTGTTGAAAGACTTTTGATTTAAGTAAGGGGAATGCCGAACATGTTCTTTCGCCGTTTGACTTCCTACAGCTGTGTAGATGTTTTTGTAGTGTGTCTCGCGTAGGCTACAGCGTTGCAGTGAGCAACACTGGTTTGAAACCACAGGTAATGATCATTTCACCAACAAATCGTTTACTTGTAATGTCATAATAAATACTACAACGAAAATGTATTTGTGAGAAATGTTTATTTTAACGATTGAAAACAGATGCATCATAGACCACTGTAGTATGTGTTGGCCGGGCAACACAGGCTAATGTCATGATGCTAATACTTCAGTGAAATAGTAGACTACCGTTTCCGAAAGTAGATGTGGGCCTACTTCCTTAATAATATCAGCTAATATTGTACATTTCACAATTGTGTTTCACATCACAAAGTAAAATGAGTAAATAGTTATCACCCTGGCCTCTTTGCTTGTGGCGTTTCTGCAGCTGCCTTGCAGTAAAGCTATAGTTAGCCTAGCTATCCCCCAAGTTAACATATGCGAAACGAATGTTCTGCTACAGGTAGTCACGCGTGTTTTCGTGACGTTAGTGACGTAGTGACGTTAGTAACGTCAGTGACTGTGGCTAGCAAATTAGCCACCGTTAGCTTCACTTTTCGCCACAAAAACTTAACTTCAGCCTAAACCATGCAACGGAACGTAAATAAAAATACAAGCAACTCAATCGCTACCAAGACGAAACTTTTGACACTTAGGTTGTCTATGTAGGCCAAATATTGACAAAGATTTAGGGGGGCAAAAATAAATAATAATAATAAATATATATGTGAGAGAACAAAGGTTGTGCTCTCGCCGAAGGCTTGAGCACACCCAATTAAAAATACAATAATTGTCTCCAAGATGCAGTGGACTACAAGTATAAAACAGCAGACAATACTCAAGTATTATAATTAAAAACGTATATTTAGCCTACAGTCCACAAATTACCCATGATCACCCATCTTTTTTAGGAAACCTTAAAGGGGTGATTGACTGTTTTTTGGGGGTATTTCACACTGTTCCTTAATGTCTCCGAATAGAGTATTTAACATTGGTTGGGTTGAAAATGGCCCGGGTGCTGTTCTATGCCCCCTGATAGATCCTCTGAAATTTTCCTGGGAAAAAACACTAGCTTTTCTCCTTTTATGGTATGCTCATTAATATTTAGATAAGCTGCGCGCTGATTGGTTGGTTTTCAACGAGTGAAGCTGGGGAGCAAAAACGCAACACGGCCAACAGCACTCACTGAAACACCGAAGGTGGAGACTTGAAATAAAAACGCGCAAATAAATCTATTGTGTCTACACAACACTGTTTTCAACAGATTGACTAGATATCATTTGAAATGATAACGTTAGTTGTTTCCACTTCTGTTGTCGAAGCAAACTCGATTGACTTAGGTGGGTAGAACGTTACAGCTTATAGCAACCAAACTATATCGTGATTCAACTCAGCTTCAGTTAACTAGCTCTAGACATCTTGCTGAAAAATAACCTGACAAAGATCTAGACAAACATGTAGATTGTAGATTTACATAACACGGGTTATTTATTTGAATGAAACAGTCAGGAACATGAAACAATGCCAATAAACTAGGCTAAATCATCACACATTCTACCTATGCTCTTGCGTTAGCAAGCTAAACTAGTTTACATGCCTACAGTCTAGGTGTTTTCGCTATCTAGCTGTTCTTGCATTCCTTGCAAATCAGCGTTAATAAAAAGCAGATGAGCTAGAGTTTAGCTAACATTGACTAGACGGGCATGGCTGATGTTTGTCTATACCGTAGCATAGAAGATCCCTGTGCAGTTTGACCCTCGACACATTTGCGCGAACCATTTCACCAAGGACGGTTTTGAAAACCTGGGACAATGTAGCTAAAGCAGGATTTGCTATGAAGCTGTTGCTGAAAAGAGGTGTGTTCCGACCTTACGTTCATCACAACCGCAAGCTGTAGTATGATTTTGTCGGTAACAGTTATTAGCAATGCTAACGTATCCTGTATCTAGCAACTGCCTTTCTCCAGTTCTTTCAAATAGATAATCTAGACAGGCGTTAGCAATAGGCCAGACTGCTATTTGTTCGGAAGCTTCCCTTCTAATGCCGACTACAGCTAGTCTAGCTAGAGTCATTTGCTAAGTAAAGTATGTTGATGTGTTTAGAAACGTATTTAGCATTCTACCTATGCTAGATACAGGAGACGTTAGCATTGCTAATAACTGTTACCGACAAAATCATACTGTAGCCTACTTACAGCTTGCGGTTGCGATGAAAGTACGGTCGGAACAGCACATCTTTTCAGGTTCTTAGCAAATCCTGCTTGAAATTGTCCAAGGTTGTCAAAACTGTCTTGGGAGAAATGTTCAGAGCAAATGAATAATTGTGTCAAACTTCGCCGGGATCTTCTCATAGACAAACAGCAGCCATGCCCGTCGAATGTTTTGGCTCCTTGGGAAGACTGAGTGTTAGGCTTCCCTGTACAGCCTGGAACACAGCATTTATGACCGTGGTCCATTTTCAATATCCTTGTTATACTTCAAAAGGTTATTTTTTGTAATTGCTTAGAAGTAGCCTACACAGAGCAGCGCGCAGCTAAACTAGCATCGGAGATCTACGCTACCTCGGACTGGGCAAGAACACCAGTGAGTGGGCTGGTCTGGATGTAAATTTTGGGGCGTGACAAAGATACAGACCAGAGCCAAAAAAGGCGGGCCACCGGACTGACGTCAGTCCGGTGGCTTTGTTGAAAAGCTACCGTTTTACATTCAAATTTTGTCATTTTGAGATTTGCATAGGAAAGAGGTGTCAATGGACTTTGAGGTTCACTGTATGTTCATTTTACCCACCGCACTGTCGTTATTCAACTATGACAAGGTAAAATCGGTTTTGCAATCAATCACCCCTTTAAGGCGACAGTTGTTGTGCTTTGCAGCAAAACGTTTCACAAACGATATGAGAGTAAGTGGATTTTATAGGACTGCTTAGCTAGTCATATAAAAATGATCGATCTCCCAACAGGCACTGTTGTAACGTCGGCGAAACAGCGACCATCAGTAGCCTAAACGTTATGGATTCAAACAAGATTTATATTAAGCTGTTCTTGTCTTTACTATAATCAAAACTAATCATAGGGCAGAGTGCTCTTAATCACGAGGAAGCGATTTGACTAACGTAATAGACTCGTTGTTTTTGCTGATGCTGAATCGTCTTTAGCATACATTACAAATGTAACTTTAAGTTAAACATGTGCGTTTAAACTGACTTCACCTTCAGAGGCTCGGGGGGCAGCTCAGTCTTTGCCGGGATGCAATGCCACCGCACCGCAGCAGACTCGCTGTGTGCGAGCCAGACTGTGTGAACGCCGCTCTGCACATTTGATGCAGGGACGTAGCTAAGTCTTCGAGGGGCAGGGGGCTAAGAATACATTTAAAATAAAAAATGTAATTGTTCACTTTCGGTTAATGTATTGTTCAGTTCAATGTTTTGAGGAGCTTGTGGACATAGTAGCGGTTTGTTTTTACAAGTACAGTTTTTGGATCACCAAAGTTAGGGGGGCAGCTGGGGGGGCAAGGCTCTAGAGTGGGGGGGCAGCTGCCCCCCTGTAGATCCGCCCATGATGCCAGTGTAGCTAAGATTAACCTTACGTCTGTGGTGCAACCAAACATCGACAGAGCTTTAATATCATACTAACAAGTTTCAATGTGTAGTTTAGTGTGAATTTTGCACCCTAACGCCCCACGGAAATTCTGCCGTGCGGAAATAGAACGTTCACGGAGCGGATCTTTTATTTAACCGGCTACACTGGACGCGTTGAAGATGAATCCGTTTTGTGTCTTTGTTTATTTATTTTATAAACACTGTCAACTACTTGAATCTATCTACTTACTATCACTGTCGTATCTTCAAATAGAAAAGCAACGTTAAAATTGTTAGAAATGTTAAATCTCCACGGAAACAGCTCTCGAGGGTTTGGGAAATAATCAGATTTATTGCTTCCTTCATTATTTACAGCAAAATATATAATAATTTTCATTACATTTCATAGATTTATTACCAGACCATGTAAAAAGGGCCACGCAAACCTCGCGGAAAATAATAAAAATTCGCAAGGCTGAATTTCCGCGCTTGGTGTATCCACGGCGTAACTCATGAGAAAACTCTAAGCCTATAGGAGTGTGCCTGTCCAGAACCAAAGCCCTGATTTAGACACTTGTACATGATCTCCGTAAGTTTTGTATGTTGTCCTTTCTGTGACCTTTGTACCTCCTGTTTGGATCTGTGGTGACCATTGACTCTTGTGACAGGTATGTTCTGATTGACACTCCAGGACAGATAGAGGTGTTCACTTGGTCAGCCTCAGGGACCATCATCACTGAAGCCTTGGTGAGTGTGTGTGAGAGAGAGTGAATGAAAGACAGAATGTAATATAGCCCTTGAGCAAATCTTAGGTTTGGCTTACAAAATGTCTAAAATATAAGTTAAAACTCAATTGAATGCTTTAATAGGAACATTGTCACCAATCCTAAAGTATCTGTGGCTCAGTATTTTGGCAACTTTGTTGTGTTGCTGTGTCAGATTGTTCTGCTTGTTGTGACATATTATTTTTCCCATCTACAGGCCTCGTCCTTCCCTTGTGTGGTCATCTACGTGATGGACACGTCTCGCAGCGTTAACCCTGTCACCTTCATGTCCAACATGCTCTATGCCTGCAGGTAAGTCACACACTCAGGTTTACTGCCATCAGACAGCTTAATTTGTCTCACCCACTGCATTGAACACAATGGATCAGCCTCATAAGTGCTACGAGTGACGCCAATAAAACTCGGCTCATTTTCTTTTTCCAAAGCTGGAACTTTTGGTACTAATCCAATGGTTTTACAGCAGTCAGTCAAATCAAGGGTACCCAAACTTTTGACAGTATATTAGCTAATAGTAGTGCTGTCAGTTTAACGCGTTATTAGCGGCGTTAACGCAAACCCGTTTTAACAGCGTCAATTTTTTTATTGCGCGATTAACGTTCTTTTTGGCCTAGCAAACGTTGTAGTTTTTTTTCACATGGTGTTGCAACAACTACTGACGTTAGAAAAACTACAACACCACACCGGATCTAGCTAGACCGGAAACAAAACAACAGGCACGCCGCACACACTTGTTTGGGCTTGCGAGCCGGCTAAAGAGTAGTAGGCTAATGTTACGTTTTGAGTGGATGGCGAGCGTGAGACGCTGAAATGGATGCCAATAAGATTCTGAATGGAAAGTTTACTTTTAAAAAGTTGCCAAATGGTTCCATTGACAAGACCAAAGTGATCTCTGTGCATTGTCGTTGTGAACTGAGCTATCATCGCAGCACATCCAAATAAATCTGAAATACCACTTGATGGCCAAGCACACAGCTGATGCGAATTCTCCACCCCCTCGTCAAAGCCAGGCAATTGCAATGTTGTTTTCAAAAAAAAAAAAAAACATTTGCACCAAGCAATCCGATCCACTTTTCCATGTTGACAAGAACATTAAAATGAGAAAAAAGAATTGGACAAAAATAAATCAAGGGACATTTAGAATAGATAAAAATGTGCGATTAATCGCGAGTTAACTGCCATTAATGCGATTAATCGCGATTAAATATTTTAATCGTTTGACAGCACTAGCTAATAGTAATTAGCATGGTAAGTTATAGTATAGTATTTAATCCAGGTCTAACTGCTATTGTTGTATGTGGGAAAACAACTTAAACCAAATGGGATTTGAGTAAAATGCTGTGTTTCTGTTTATTTTCCACAGTATTCTCTACAAGACCAAGCTTCCCTTCATTGTAGCCATGAACAAGGTAAAGAGTGGAATCAGCAACCCTTAACTAAGTTGGATTTAGTCTTCAGGCGCAGCTAATCAACCACAGCTTGGATCAAACGTAGGATCTTAAGCTCTATATAACTGTTGGTGTTGTTGTGTTTCAGACAGACATAATTGATCACAGCTTTGCCGTGGAGTGGATGCAGGACTTTGAGGTGTTCCAGGATGCGCTGAACCAGGAGACCTCATATGTCAGCAATCTGACCCGATCCATGAGCCTTGTACTTGATGAATTCTACACCAACCTGCGGGTGAGAGAGAATTGGGGAGGTAGACGAGGGGGTGCAAGGGGGAAGGAGGGGAGAAAGGGTGGGAGAGAAGGAGGAGTTGAAAGCCACAAAGGGTTATAAAGAGAACATTTGAGGTTTGGTTGTTAATGAAGAAGAAATGTTTTTTTGTCTTACAGTATGACACACACACGTGCAGGAACATTTATTCATTTTGCAGATGCTTTTTTACAAAGCGACTTCCAAGAGAGAGCTTTAAGAGAGAGCTTTACAAAAGTGCATAGGTCACTGATCATAACAGCGAGAACATTGCGGGTAGCCAAATATGAAGCATACATTGTGAAAAGCAAATAAGTGCCAATGGAAAGAACCATAAGAGCATGTAGTTATACAAGTTACAAATTAAACAACATGAACCTCAAAAGGTGCAAGAGTGTACCTGTAGAAAAAGCAAGTAACAACTAGAGAGGGTACAATTTCTGGGGAAATTGTAGGGTGTGCTTGCTTGCGTTGGTTGCTGTTTATTAACTGTAATTTTTACAACTGATATTTCTGTATATTTTATATAAAAATGCCTACTTATTATTTATGAAGATTGCTTTGATTTAAAATCATACATTTGTTGCTGCTCATGTACAATTTAAAATACAAAAAGTGAAGTGTATAATGAAACGATTGTATTCTAATTTCCCCTGCAAGAAGGAATAGTGATAAGCTATAGCAGCCTCAGTTGAAAAGGTGGATCAAATGAAAATCTTGGGCAATCCAAATGGTCCTAACCTCTATGACTTAAACGTTGCCTTCGGTTTTTCCTTCAAGTGATATTTTCAAGCATTTAGCCTACTCCTATTGCATTAATTCATTTTTTTTTTTTACTTTGAAACAAGCTGAACCCCCTTGAAACAAGCTATTCTAACAACGTTGTCACCGGCAGTATTTCAGATGGAATCGCGATTCAAACAGTACCATTTTCTAACTGAAAATATGCCCCCAAAAACGTAAATAAGCTTGACATTTATTTAGGGGGAAATGGCTAATTCAAAAGAAGTTTGCTTGAAGCGATCATTGTCAGTAACAATGCCAAATGCGACCTATTGGTCTCATTTTGCGTGGAGAAGCTGACCTCGGTAAATTGTGCTACGAGCAGGCTGGCCTAGCTTCTGTTGCTAGGCAAACTTCACTGAGGGGATTGTTTGAATGCACCGGAAAAGAAAAACCTTTCTTTTGACAAAGTTTAGGTTGTCGCATTGAAGACAGCGACACACCACACAAGCTTGAGTTTAAATACATTATTTAATGTGACATTACTTACTGTACATGCAAGTCTTGAATTGCTTAAATGTATGATGCTGCTAGTGCACCACGGCACGATAAGATACGCTGTTATGTGCAATAGTCTTACTAGCACATCTATGCATGTCGTATTTATGCGTTGTTAAAATGTGCTGACGTTGTGACGTAGGCTAGCACTGAGTTCCCTTTGTGCAGAAAAGGCACTTTTTGCCACAAAAACGTTGTAACCTCCTAAACCGTGCAACGGAATGTAAATAAAAATACAAGCAGAGCAATCGGGACCAAGACGAATCTTTTGACACCGGCATTGTCTATGTAGTCCAAATATTGACGGATCCTTAGGGGTGGGAAAATAAATAAGAAAAAATATATATGAGAACAATGGTTGTGCTCTCGCCAAAGGCTTGAGCACACCCAATAATATATATGAGAGAGAACAATGGTTGTGCTCGCCAAAGGCATGAGCACACTCAGTAATATAATTCACAGCGAGTACAAGAAGTTAAATCAGTTACAACTAACCAACAAGAGCAACAAGTCCCTCAATAAGAGCCATTGTGTTCCTGGAGGAAGATAACATCAGGTCCAGCAAATCATTCCTAAGTACCGTTGTACTCAGGTAGCCTTCCTCCGTGGTAGGACATCATACTGCTCAGTTCTGATTTGCCCTGTGTGTCTTCCATTCAAAGGTTGTGGGCGTGTCTGCGGTCACAGGTAGTGGATTGGATGAACTCTTTGTGCAGGTGACAGATGCAGCAAAGGAGTACGAGACGTGAGTAGGACAATGCTCTCACGCTGGCATACTGCACACACACCACACACACACAGATTGTAGTGGGTTTAGTGGTCGTATTTGGATCTGAAGTCCATTTCCATTTTACACAGGGAATATCGGCCAGAATATGATAGGCTTCATAAAGAGTTGGTAAGTGTCTTCACGCAGTGCAATACTTTTACTGTTGTTGTGTGTGTTTTAATCTTGTTAATCGTGTCTGTATAATCATTTGTGTTTTGTTTCAGACTAATGCTCAGACCAGGAAGCAGCAGGAACAGTTGGAGAAACTACAGAAAGATATGGGAGCAGTCTCCATACAGACCATACCTCAGACAGGTGTGTGTGTGTGTGTGCACGCTCATGAGTCTTGTTGAAATGTGTCTGTTCACGTGTTTACGTTTTTTTTGTCTCTTCCTCCCCAGGCAGCGCCTACGTGGCAGGCCCCAGTGATTTAATTTTCATGCGGGGTAACCCTGATGATGTAGAGGAGGAAGTGGACAGTGACACAGATGACATTGATCACGCGGGTGAGAGAAAAATTATGTGTAAAAGCAACATTGAAATTGGCTGATTATCACAATTATATACGGATTCGGGTTATACAGTTAGGTCCATAAATATTTGGACATTGACACAATTTTCATCATTTTGGCTCTGTATACCACCACAATGGATTTTAAATGAAACAATCAAGATGTGCTTTAAGTGCAGACTTTCAGCTTTAATTTCAGGGTATTTACATCCAAATCAGGTGAACGGTGTAGGAATTACAACACATTTTATATGTGGCCCCCCCCTTTTTAAGGGACCAAAAGTAATTGGACAATTGGCTGCTCAGCTGTTCCATGGCCAGGTGTATGTTATTCCCTCATGGGAGTTCGTTATTTCATTGACAAGGAGCAGATAAAAGGTCTAGAGTTCATTTCAAGTATGGTATTTGTGTTTGGAATCTGTTGCTGTCAACTCTCAATATGAAGTCCAAAGAGCTGTCACCATCAGTGAAGCAAGCCATCGTTAGGCTGAAAAATCAAAACAAACCTATCAGAGAGATAGCAAAAACATTAGGTGTGGCCAAATCAACTGTTTGGTACATTCTTAAAAAGAAAGAACGCACTGGTGAGCTCAGCAACACCAAAAGACCACGGAAAACAACTGTGGTGGATGACAGAAGAATTCTTTCCCTGGTGAAGAAAAACCCCTTCACAACAGTTGGCCAGATCAAGAACCCTCTCCAGGAGGTAGGCGTATCTGTGTCAAAGTCAAAAATTAAGAGAAGACTTCACCAGAGTAAATACAGAGGGTTCACCACAAGATGTAAACCATTGGTGAGTCTCAAAAACAGGAAGACCAGATTAGAGTTTGCCAAAAAACATCTAAAAGACCCTGTACAGTTCTGGAACAACATCCTATGGACAGATGACACCAAGATCAACTTGTACCTGAATGATGGCAAGAGAAGAGTATGGAGAAGGGAAAGAACTGCTCATGATCCAAAGCATGCCACCTCATCAGTGAAGCATGGTGGAGGTAGTGTTATGGCGTGGGCATGTATGGCTGCCAATGGAACTGGTTCCCTTGTATTTATCGATGATGTGACTGCTGACAAAAGCAGTAGGATGAATTCTGAAGTGTTTCTGGCAATATTATCTGCTCAGATTCAGCCAAATGCTTCAGAACTCATAGGACGGCGCTTCACAGTGCAGATGGACAATGACCCGAAGCATACTGCGAAAGCAACCAAAGAGTTTTTTAAGGCAAAGAAGTGGAATGTTCTGCAATGGCCAAGTCAATCACCTGACCTAAATCCAATTGAGCATGCATTTCACTTGCTAAAGACAAAACTGAAGGGAAAATGCCCCAAGAACAAGCAGGAACTGAAGACAGTTGCAGTAGAGGCCTGGCAGAGCATCACCAGGGACGAAACCCAGCGTCTGGTGATGTCTATGGGTTCCAGACTTCAGGCTGTCATTGACTGCAAAGGATTTGCAACCAAGTATTAAAAGTGACAATTAGATTTATGATTATGTTAGTTTGTCCAATTATTTTTGGTCCCTTAAAAAGGGGGGGGGGCACACATAAAATGTGTTGTAATTCCTACACCGTTCACCTGATTTGGATGTAAATACCCTGAAATTAAAGCTGAAAGTCTGCACTTAAAGCACATCTTGATTGTTTCATTTCAAATCCATTGTGGTGGTATACAGAGCCAAAATGATAAATTGTGTCAATGTCCAAATATTTATGGACCTAACTGTATATAGTTTGGGTCAAATTAATTGGTGTAACAGTGTGAAAACCGTGAAACTCACTCCTCAGGTATGTAGCAGGCCACCCGCATCAACGAAGAGCTAGCTTTTCTTTGGCGTAGTTGGTAGTGGTCGCACTTGGCAAGTCGGATGTCGAGCGTTCGAATCCCGTGAGTGGCGAAAGATACCTTGTCGTGACGGAGCGTGGCTACGTCTGTTACATACCCGTCACATTGGTGCCGTGCCCCGGATTCACTAGGTTATCGTCAGCTACCGTATTTTACCGAAAATAAGCCGCAGCTTGTACTCCGATTTTACAGTTTTCTTGTGCTTGTGCGGCTTACAGTCCGGTTTTAGAACAAAAAAGTGTCTTCGTCTCAAGATCTCTACAGACCGTGCAGCTAATTTTATGCTCAACACTTGAACGGGGGCTTATTACTTGAAAGAGGAATTATTTACTGTGTTGTCTCAGTTACACTATCAGGGCTTGGAAATACAGTGACTTGCTAAAGTAGGCAAATGGCTAGTAGAACATAACATTTCAGTTAATCAAACAGCTGCAAGACCCAGTGAAATGTTATTGGCTAGGCTAGCTAGCAAAATAACGCTAGCATCGCTAACAAAATTACTAATTCAACTTTGGTAGTCTAACCGAGCTCTTTGTAAGCTCGTTTTAGATATAATTGTATATGATCGTGTGGACAATAAGACACGGACGCGATCTCTTTTCATAACTTGTATTTTACCACTGCTCTTCTTGACATCGCCATTCGAACAGCCCTCATTGATTTCACGTAATGCTTTCAGCATCAAGCCTACGGCAACTCCCGAGGGACAAAACACTCTTGTCCGTTGTCACATAGAAAGGTTTGCTACAGTAGGCTATCCTCAGGATTTGCAAGCTAGCTAAACTTATAATATATCTAAAATAATTTTGTAGACTTAACAATGGATTCTGCCACTAAATGAGTGACTTGGCTTTATTTCTGTACATAGTATCCACAACCGAAGTGTGTATCAGTTACACAATGCTGTAAGATCGCCTATACTCGTGCATTGCTCTTGGTACCCTTTACCCTCTTGGGGCGGCTGTGGCTCAGGGGGTAGAGAGGGTTGTCTGTTAATCGCAAGGTTGGCGGTTCGATCCCCGACTCCTCCTAGGTCATGTGCCGAAGTATCCTTGAGCAAGACTCTGAACCCCAAGTTGCTCCCGATTGGCAGGCCGGCGCCTTGCATGGTAGCTCGCTGCCGTCGGTATGTGTGAGTGAGAGTATGAATGGGTGAATGAGAGGCAAACATTGTAAAGCGCTTTGAGTGCCGCTAAGGTAGAAAAGCGCTATATAAATGCAGTCCATTTACCATTTACCCAGAATGCCCTACGGCAAGATGAAAAGCTACTAAATTAAGGGCATTAGCTTAGTTAAATAAGCATTGTTTGGAGTTCTATTGTTGTGTTCGTTCTGTTTTGATATGTGTAATGCTATGGTCTATAATTTAGATAATTTGAGTGTTCACCCTGATTGGGAATGTTGTCTAGTTAGATCGCTATCCAAGCTGTCCGCAGCTATAGCATGAATGTGCAAGTAATCATTTGTCAGCATTGGTCCGCGCAACGGCAACGTTGTTTGCTTATAAAGTGCGGCTTGTATTCCGGTGCGGCTTATACTCAAATTTACAAATGCAAAGTGCTCATTCTGGGGGGGTGCGGCTTGTACACGATGCGGCTTATTTTCTGTAAAATACGGTAATTGCCGGAGTGAGTGTCAGAGGGGTGAGTGTAACGGTGTGAAAACCGTGAAACTCACTCCTCAGGTATGTAGCAGGCCACCCGCATCAACGAAGAGCTAGCTTTTCTTTGGCGTAGTTGGTAGTGGTCGCGTTTGGCAAGTCGGAGGTCGAGCGTTCGAATACCGCGATTGGCGAACGATACCTTGTCGTGACGGAGCGTGGCTACGTCTGTTACATACCCGTCACATTGGCACCTTCGAATGTCTTGTAAGTTATGTACGTTATCTCTTGTGCAATTAAACAGCTTTAGGTATATGTACAGGAAAATAGTATATTTCCTATATACAGAAAAGGGGAGGGAAAAGGGTAAAAATAGCAATGACACGTTTTTACATTCTCTTTAAAAATTCTAATGAGTTTGAAAAGAAGAACTGGAATGTCATTGGTATAATATTTGACTTAGTTGTGACAAAATATCAGTGCTCACCAAGGCTTTGAACCGGTGTTTTGTCGATTTGTCTGGCACGTCCTCAGAGGCCGTTTACTTTTTTGACCAATGACAGCGGACATCAGGTGCTAGTGGCCACTGTGTGGGATGGAGTGATGGACATTATTGTTGAGATGGCTGGTGTTGGCATAATTTTGGATCAGGTGGATCATTGGGTGTGCTCACGCCTTCGGCGAGCACAACCATTGTTCTCTCACATATATATATTATTATTGGGTGTGCTTTGCCTTCGGCAAGGGCACAACCTTTGTTCTCTCACATATATATTATTATTATTATTTTTTTGCCCCCCTAAAACTCAGTCAATATTTGGCCTACATAGACAACGTAGGTGTCAAAAGTTTCGTCTTGGTAGCGATTGAGTTGCTTCTATTGGAATTTACGTTCCGTTGCATGGTTTAGGCTCAAGTTAAGTTTTTGTGGCGAAAAGTGAAGCTAACGGTGGCTAAGTTGCTAGCCACAGTCACTGACGTTACTTACGTCACTAACGTCACGAAAACACGCGTGACTACCTTTGGCAGAACATTCGTTTCGCATCTGTTAACTTGGGGGATAGCTAGGCTAACTATAGCTTTACTGCAAGGCAGCTGCAGAAACGCCACAAGCAAAGAGGCCAGGGTGATAACTATTTACTCATTTTACTTTGTGATATGACACACAATTGTGATGTGTAATGTACAGTATAAGCTGATATTATTAAGGAAGTACATCTACTTTCGGAAACAGTAGTCTACTATTTCACTGAAGTATTAGCATCATGACATTAGCCTGTGTTGCCCGGGCAACACAGTGGTCTATGATGTAGCGTTATCTGTTTTCAATCGTTAAAATAAACATTCCTCACATATACATTTTCGTTGTAGGATTTATTCTGACATTAGTAAACGATTTGTTGGTGAAATTACCATTACCTGTGGTTTCAAACCAGTGTAGCTCACTGCAACGCTGTAGCTTACCCGAGACACACTACAAAAACATCTACACTACACAGCTGTTTAGGAAGTCAATCGGCACTCCCCTTACTTAAATCAAAAGTCTATCTAACTACTAACCTGAACTTCATTGCCACAGCCTAAACGTTGTCAATCTGTTCATGAAAATAATTAATTTCAGCTTAAACCGTACAACGGAACGTTAAATCCAATTCAACCAACGCAATCGCTACCAAGACGAACACAGCAGTAGTCTAGTACTGTACCGTAGTAGTACAATTTACCGGGGCAGCTTCTCCACACAGGGCTATATCGCATTTTGCGTTGTTACTGACAATGATCGCTACCAGTGAGCTTTTTATGAATGAGCGATTTTCCACTAAATAAATGTCAAGCTTATTTACGTTTTGGGGGGCATATTTTCAGTTAGCAGATGGTACTGTTTGAATCGCGATTCCATCTTCTACTGCCGGGTAACGTCGTAGAATAATTCTTCAAAGGGGGTTCTTTATTAATGAATGAATGCAATGAGTAGGCTAAATGCCTGAAAATATCATGAGAAGGGAAAAACTTAAAATGACGTTTAAGTCATAGAGATTAGGTCAATTTTTACACCGGTCTGCCAAATGTATTCGTTTTGATTCAACGATGAGGCTGCCTCTTGCAGGGGAAATGAGAAGACATCTATTTCATTCTACACTTCACTCGTATTTTCAGTTGTAAATGAGCAGCAAAAAAAAAATGTCATTCAAAAACGGACCCCTGTGCAACCGACGCAAGCAAGCACACCCTACAATTTCCCCAGAAATTGTACCCTCTCTAGTTATTGTTTATTTTCGCCCCCCTAAGGATCAGTCAATATTTGGACTACATAGACAACGCCTGTGTCAAAATGTTCGTCTTGGTCTCGATTGCGTTGCTTGTATTTTTATTTACGTTCAGTTGCACGGTTTAGGGGGTTACAACGTTTTTGTGGCAATCAGGGTAATCAGTGCTAGCTACGTCAGCACACGTTAGCAACGACACATGGATTGATGTGATGTTGCACAGCGAGTATCGTATCGTGCCGTGGTGTACTACTACTAGCAGCATCATACATGTACATTTAAGCAAATCAAGACTTGCATGTACAGTAAGTAATGTCACATTAAAGAATGTAAAGTTTAAACTCAAGCTTGTGTGGTGCGTCGCTGGCTTCAGTGCCACAGCCTAAACTTTGTCAAAACAAACGTTCTCATTTCCGGCGCTTTCAAACAATCCCCTCACTCAGTGAAGTTTGGCTAGCCACTGCAACTAGCTTGCTCGTAGCAAACTTCTTTTGAATTAGCCATTTCTCTCTAAATAGATGTAAAGCTTATTTACGTTTTTGGGGGCATATTTTCAGTTAGCAGATGGTACTGTTTGAATCGCGATTCCATCGGAAATACTGCCGGTGACAACGTTGTTACAGTAGCTTGTTTCAAAGGGGGTTCGCTTGTTTCAAAGGGGGTTCTTGAGTAGGCTAAATGCTTGAAAATATCACTAGATGGGAAAAACTTAAGGGGACGGACCCACCTGCAACTAGGGTTGCCACCTCCAATGTGGTCAAATAAGGGACACCTTGGCAGTGGCTACATTTACATTTAGCAGATCTTATCCAGAGTGACTTACAGTAAGTACAGGGACATTCCCCCCGAGTAAGTAGGGTGAAGTTCTTTGACATAACGTCAATTTGCACGGCCTGGAATCGAACCAACGACCTTCTGATTAATATCCCAACGCCCTAACCGCTCAGCCATCTGACCCCCAGTTTAGTTATGACTAAACATAACTAAACTGGCATCTGTGCAGTTTGAAGAGTTTTCTTTCACAATCCTATACTGAATCCTATACTGGAAGTCTACTGTTGAACAAAATATGAATCACAGTAAAGTATTTATTTTATTTTTTGTGGGGGCTTTAAGGATTAAAACATCAGATCCTGGACATGTGCAATATGTTTGGTCTGTCAAAATTAACTATTTAGTTTGGAAGAAGCAAGAAACCATTGATAAACTCAGAAATAGCAAATTACCTGGTAGACCACCAAAGACCACTATGATGGATATTTAATTTATTTGTGAAATTAAATTAACAATACAATTAGTTGTGAAGATAAATGCATTAAGTTCAGAATATTTTTTGCTGTCAAGCCGATCAGAACAACTGTTAAAAGAGCAGGGCTCCTTTAAGAGATCGAGGCAGGAACTTGATTATTAGAATGCCAAGTCATTACAATCATCATCGACCGTGCTACACGTGGGACTTCTTATTTTGGTTTACCGTATTCAAATGTGTCAGTTTAGTTAAATGTTTGCATGCATCCAATCAGTAAGTTAAATGTTATGTATTAAGTGTTCTTAGTAGCTATATGCCACATTGAGTTTTAAAAATACTGTGTTGCATACTGTTGGAATTAATGGTTAGCTAGTTATCTAATTCATCATACTGGGTTTGTAACTTCCCTGACGTGATAGTCCCCTTCTGAGTGCTGTTTCAGATCTGACAGGCCACCATGGGCGACAGAAAATATCCTGTGGCAAACTTTACAGTTTGCCTTGAATTTGTTTCCCATGACGGAACTCACCCACTCGTTCTCCGTCTGCCATTCACTTCTATATTTTGAAAGCCTCTTTCGCTTTGACAGGTGGACATGGGCCAAAGGTAGGGTTATTAGCCGACATTTTTAAAAGCCCTGCGTCCGAGTCTACGTAACCATGGTAACAATGACATTGCTTGACTGCCTGTCATTCTGATATTCAAGAGTTTCACGAGACAGACATATCAGAATGACAGGCAGTCACTGTCACTCAACGTCATTGTTACCATGTCTCGTGAAACTCTTGGTTTTATTATATTATTTCTCATGTAGGAGCATGTGAAAACGTAACGTAAGCATTAGAGTAGGTTTAGCACGAAAATACGGGACATATTGCGTCCCGTATTGACTCAGTACGGGACGGTAAATTGTATTGTTTAATACGGGACAGTCCCGTATTATACGGGACGGGTGGCAACCCTACCTGCAACCGACGCAAGCGAGCACACCCTACAATTTCCCCAGAAATTGTACCCTCTCTAGTTTACTTTGTCATTCGTTTTCTTTCGAAAAAGAGGTAGAAAGAAGAGGTAAACAAACGTGGGGTGGGACACACCGTCCAAAGGTTAAAATATCTAAAAATGACACATTGACACACAAGTTGGTAGGAAAGAAAGGACTAGCTAAGGGCAAGTGTAGCTAAAAATGCGCTTTTCTGTTTCCAGTGCTTGCTTTTTGGAGGAGACACGGCTTGTCATTGTCCCCAAATCAATATCAAGATTTTGACAAACTTATTGATTGGACATGTGTTGCCTGCTGTCGTGTCGGCTGCAGCCTGGTTGAAGTAGAATTAATCAGGCTATTCTTGTGGTTATTTAGCTCTATCTATAGTAGCTTATTGTTGTAGAGCACTTACTATAACAAGGTAGACCATATCATTTGGTTGTTGCAACTTCGTATCTTGGATGTAGTTCTGCATTTGCTGCAGCGTGAACTATTGATGAATGAATAGCCTACACTTTTTTTAGCCCACCCACCCAATATCACTACCAGCCGTCACTGATGATGTATATGATCAATCTAATATGTCTGATATATAGAACATATACTGAAGATGTACAATTTACTCTAGTTTGCCAATAATGTTGACCTGCACTGTAATAAGTTGATTGAATTGCCTGTTGTTGATTGGTTAATTGCTTGTGGTACGTTTGTAGTCCTAAGTTCATTCCCTTCCTTTTCCCGTGATTCACTTCTAGTGATTGAAGAGAGCAAAGAAGAGCCAGCCTTTGGGAACTTCCTCAAGGAAAGGAAGGAAGTGGTGCAAGTCCGGAACAGGAAGTCGCAGTGACCTATACAGAAGCACCTGCCTTTTAACCACTGTCCCATGGCCCCCAGGACTACTTCTTCCTCTTCAGATAACTCAGAGGCAACAAGGAGATGGCGTGGCAAAACAGATTATCTGTCCCCTGGGCCAGTCACAGAAGAGTTGTCATATATATGGGATGCACACGGAAGATAAACTGTTAAATTATTGAAATGCATCCCTTAACTGAAGGACAGAAAGTAGAGACTAACAATCTACCATTAAAAAAAGAAGCTTCCTTTGTCAGCCAGAAGCTCTTAAAAGAGGTTGATGTCAGGGATACTACTAACTTGTAGGACTGAATGGCAGAACAATGATGGAATGTGCTTGTTTTTGCTTTTTAATTAGGGTAAATGTGTTCAAGAAATATCTATTTTTATATTATGTAGAACTGAATAATTGTGTTCCTTTTGTTTTTCATTGAAAAGGCTTCATTTGTAAAAAGGCTTGCATGGCTTCCAAATTCACAAAGCAGAATAAAGTGGCAAAATCTCTGTGTGTGTGTGTGTGTATATGTGATGGGAACTAGAGGGAGGGAATGGAGGACAGCAGGATTGTACCGTCCTACTCTCCTTCTGTCATCACATCCAAGCAAGCTTGCCCACATTCACACCCTCTCTCTTTCTGCGGGAGGGTTCATTGAAAAGAGCTTCAGCTTCATTCTGTATCCTTCTTTCACTCATTACATATAGTGGGTCTGAATGCACTAACAATAATTCTTCATCAATTCTGTGTTTCTTGTGTTGTATTACATCCAAGTCGATACACTTGGATTTACACAGACTTGAAGAAAACATGTAGCCTACAGTTTTCTGATCAAACGGTTCAGAAATACATCCCACAATGAATGAGGAAATATTTTGGGGCTGTTGAGTCGTCAGCTGTACATAGACATACACATGACCTCTGGCTCAAGGGAGGAGGAATTTGGAAGTCGAGGTCTTCTCAGCAACTGACGAGACAGGCACCGCCAGAAGCGTGAATGTTGCTGTTCCAGCTCTGATGAGTCACCTCTGTGCTGGCATTCACATATAGACCTCTCCCAGTCACCCTTTTCTGCCTCCTCTTCTCAACCGTGGGCTACAAATGCCGCCAGACAAACGGGTAGGATAAAGTGTGGAATTTGCTGTTTGGCAGGAAAATGTCAGAACACCGACTTATTACACGACTAGAAGAACATACATTAAATGGTGATAAAAATCCATACAGTTTAAAAGCCATAGGAAGAAGTGAAGCCAAGAGTGGGCCTAAATATTCAAAAATCCAATCCATCTTTAAGTCTTGGGCCTGAAAGCAGATGAGGATATCAGTGTGGGACTAATCAAACATTCCATTTACAGTAACACTGGACACTAAGTCCAGTGTTAACACTAAGGTCCTTTGACATGTGCAGAAGGCTACTTCAGTCCAGTTAAGACAATCACGTATTAGATTTGAGCATTTATTGATACCATGACATGGACATAGGTTTGAGTGGATAATCTAAGGGAAGCACTCCCTGCCTCCTCGATGCTACGCATGCATACATGACAAATGAGGCAGGGAGCAATAGAGATATAATCCCCCTGGTGGATATAACATACAGACAGCAAGGGGGAGAAGGGGATGGTGGATGGCCAGCTATGTTGTTGGTCAAGAACTGGATGGTCTGGAGCAGGGGTCACAAACCTTTTTGAAACTGAGAGCTACTTCATGGGTACTGAGTCATATGAAGGACTACCAGTTTGATACACTTCTGAAATAACAAATGTGCTCAGTTTAGCTTTAGTTATATATTATTATTAATGATTAATGATACTCATCTATGTGAAGACTGATCACGTTTATGATTTCTCACAATAACAATGTCTTAACAAGGTGAGAAACAGATAATATCAATATTCAACACTTTATTACGGAGCCCCAGACCTGACATCCGAAAAAAAAGAAGAAATCGTGCCCACGAAATGCTAATTCATGGTTATTACCGAGAGGCTTTTACACAGAATATTGAGAGCCCGGATGCTTTACCGGCAAAGGTTCGACTTGGACGCCGGTATAGATTTCATTGTTGACCAACTGAAAGGCCCTGGAAAGGATCACGGTTACCGGTGGATGTATACAAAGTGTATACAACAAGGTATCTATAAGAAAAGAAGACGTCAGGATCCTCCTCTCTCTAATGGACCCCATCAGCTCCCAAGCTCGCCAGACCAGACGTTTCAGAAGGAGGCAGTATTCTGCTCAAGGACCTAACTTTGTGTGGCACATAGACTCATAGACAAATTGAATATGAAATTATGGCTGCATCGATGGCTTCTCGCGCAATATAATTTGCCTGCGGGCTGTGTGTTGGACTGTCAATACTACTGGGTTCGGGGATTGACTGTTTTGGTCTAGTTGTGATTGGCCGCCAGTAAAGAACTGACTTGTACTGCGTCCTCGTCTCCGTGTATATATGTGATAAACAGTGATTAAGTTAGCAACCCACAAATAGTAGCACTACAATAGTCTACGGCACATAAAGCCATAACATGGTGTCAGAAGACGGTGTTACGGAATAAATCGAAGACGGTATTTAAACAAGTTAACTGAAGACTAGCAGTCAGCTAACAAGTGCTAGCGCCCGCTAAAATGGAGCAGTTTAAACCGCTGCCACCGCTGATACTCAGGACATACTGATACTGATATTCCTGATACTCTGGTCATCAGGAATATCGGTGGACAGATTCATCACCGAGCTACGTCAGAAGAGCAAAGACTGAGTTTGGCAGAAATGAAGATGACATGATTAGGGATAAATCAGGGTTTTTCCTGTGTCAAAATGGGTCTTCGGTGCTCCAAAAAATAATAATATATGTATTCTTTTTTTTCTTCTTTTTTCTAATCAATGTATTTATTCCCAGGTGTTTTGCATCCCCCCCTGTAATAGTCTAATAGCTAATGTAATATTGCACATATTTTCGTCATATTTCCCCTAAAGCAATAAAGTTAGGCTACTTAAAGACACCTTACACTCATAAAGTATGCTCTAAATGGCATAAATGCTGCCAATTAATAATTGACGTAACAACTTATTGTAAATGGTCAGTAGCCTAGCCTATCGATTAAGGTAGGCCACTCTGAAGCATGTACACTGCTTGCTTCATTTGATCTTGATAGGCTAAGCATTCTGTAGGAAATAACAATAAACCCACTTTTTATTAATTAAAACTACTTACAAATACATTTACAGTTAGGTCCATAAATATTTGGACATTGACACATTTTTCATAATTTTGGCTCTGTATACCACCACAATGGATTTGAAATGAAACAATCAAGATGTGCTTTAAGTGCAGACTTTCAGCTTTAATTTCAGGGTATTTACATCCAAATCAGGTGAACGGTGTAGGAATTACAACACATTTGATATGTGGCCCCCCCCTTTTTAAGGGACCAAAAGTAATTGGACAATTGGCTGCTCAGCTGTTCCATGGCCAGGTGTATGTTATTCCCTCATGGGAGTTCGTTATTTCATTGACAAGGAGCAGATAAAAGGTCTAGAGTTCATTTCAAGTATGGTATTTGTGTTTGGAATCTGTTGCTGTCAACTCTCAATATGAAGTCCAAAGAGCTGTCACCATCAGTGAAGCAAGCCATCGTTAGGCTGAAAAATCAAAACAAACCTATCAGAGAGATAGCAAAAACATTAGGTGTGGCCAAATCAACTGTTTGGTACATTCTTATAAAGAAAAACCCTGGTGAAGAAAAACCCCTTCACAACAGTTGGCCAGATCAAGAACCCTCTCCAGGAGGTAGGCGTATCTGTGTCAAAGTCAAAAATTAATAGAAGACTTCACCAGAGTAAATACAGAGGGTTCACCACAAGATGTAAACCATTGGTGAGTCTCAAAAACAGGAAGACCAGATTAGAGTTTGCCAAAAAACATCTAAAAGACCCTGTACAGTTCTGGAACAACATCCTATGGACAGATGAGACCAAGATCAACTTGTACCTGAATGATGGGAAGAGAAGAGTATGGAGAAGGGAAAGAACTGCTCATGATCCAAAGCATGCCACCTCATCAGTGAAGCATGGTGGAGGTAGTGTTATGGCGTGGGCATGTATGGCTGCCAATGGAACTGGTTCCCTTGTATTTATCGATGATGTGACTGCTGACAAAAGCAGTAGGATGAATTCTGAAGTGTTTCTGGCAATATTATCTGCTCAGATTCAGCCAAATGCTTCAGAACTCATAGGACGGCGCTTCACAGTGCAGATGGACAATGACCCGAAGCATACTGCGAAAGCAACCAAAGAGTTTTTTAAGGCAAAGAAGTGGAATGTTCTGCAATGGCCAAGTCAATCACCTGATGTAAAATGTAACATGTATTCTACTGTAATCTTGCACTAGTAGTGTGAACGGAGCGTTACGCTCCGTTCACACTGCAGCGTTTTTTAACGCTCTGCATCGCTTGCCTTCCCACAGTACACCACGCTCGGGGGCGTGTTAGACAAGTTAATACAGAGTTGTAGTTCTCTAAGGTCACTGTTGTAGTCATGGCCAAGCGTGCAGATTTGGGTTCATGTACTCACAATATCGATCAAAATACCACTTTTACACAACATTTATGTAAGTGCAAGATTTTACTAGTGCAAGATTACAGTAGAATACATGTTACGCCACCGGTCACTCAACCAGTCGTTTGTAGGCTGGGCTAGCGAGCTAGCAGTGGCACAGAACAGTCACGTAATGTGACGACTAAATTTAAAAGTAGGCTATAAAAACACACTAGGAACAATGACGACATCGGCAACCATGCACCATGCATTATTAGTTTAATGTATTCTTTAAATTCAGGCTCGTCACATTAGTAACTTTGTTCTGAACAGAACTGGGTGTGCAGACACATACGAAAAGTTTCTGCTCCATCTTGAAATTGTCAAACCTAGAAATGTTTACCATGACGAACAGTTGCTACGTTACAAGAAACAAGAAACCAATCCGATTGGCCAACGCTAGCGTTTTCACGCTCCTCATTTACATAAAGTTGAGAAAATCCAACTTGCAACGCTTTGCGCCGCCCGCTCCGCTGCAGTGTGAACGCACTGTTACAGTGCGTGTCCACTGCAGCGACGCAAATCGCTTGCCATCGCTCGCCTTCCCACAGTTCACCACGCTCGGGGGTGTTTCAAACAGATTAATGTAAAATGTAGTTCTCTAAAGTCACTGTTGTAGTTGTCATGGCCAAGTGTGCAGACTTGGGTTTACGTACTCGCAACATCGATCAAAATACAACTTGTATACAAAATACGAAACTGTTTAATAGACATAAACGTTGACATGTGTAAAAAACGTTTTATTATATTACTCAAAGTCTGCTAATCTGTCGATACGATAGAGTTCCAGCCGGGCTAGCTAGCTACTGTAGTTACCACAGAACGAAGTTACGTAATGTGACTAGACTGAATTTGAAAGTACAAGCACCAACAACTTCGGCAACCTTGCGCCATGCATCGTTTTTTATTAACATCTCTGTACGAATACAGCTATGTATCGTACAGGACTGGGTAAGCAGCCACACAAACGATTAGTTTCTCCTCCACCTTGAAACCTAGAAAGCTAGAAGTGTTCACCATGGTTGCTACGTTACGAGACATAAGAAAACACTCCGATTGGCCATCGCTAGCGAAAAACGCTCCTCATTTGCATAAAGTTGAGAAAATCTCAACTCGGTAGCGTCGCTACCCACAATGCACCACGCAAGCGATTCGCCTGGCTCCATTGAAAATGAATTGAAAACATGTTGTCGCTCGCATCGCGTTGCTGCAGTGGACAAGCACTGTTACAGTTCTCAAGGACGCACACACGCAATCTCAACTGCGGTGTGAAGCGCGTGTCCGTGCAATTCTCCGACATGCACTCTAACAATCACTGCTGATAGACGGCCTAAAATGTTGTACAGCCTGATTTCTGATACTGTGGCGGCAGAAATGTAGCCATAGAGGAAACACTGCACTATATATTATCACTCCAGGTTAAGAATACCAATGGAGGCTGCATTGGAAATCGTAGGCTAAAACAAACTTTTGTCAGCATTTTGAGTGGAAATTTCATTTGCATTTGTACAGGTGTATTCGTGCACGTCGGGCTGGCCCTCGCAGCGGAACGACAGTTTACTGGCCGCTCTGTCCATTCGCGCACCTCAAAGTTGCGTATTGATCAGACAAGAAGACACGCTTATCAACTCGATTACTATTGATCAAAACAGAACGAGGGTTCGGCTGTAGCCTACTTGAAACATACTATCGAGAACATATTCGCTGACATGCATTGCACGCGTGATGAACACAACTTTAAAAAAAAATGTTTCTCTATGCAGGAAAAACCCTGTAAATTAGTGTTTTGCATAAATGACATTCGTCTGAGAGACTGTTGCGTGATAATACGCTTACTTTGCACAGAGCCATAGAAACATGTAGATCAGCAGAGCTCGCTATGTCACAAATACAAGCGATGCAGACGTCACATGTTGTCCGAGCTAATAGTGTCTTACTGAGTGTACTTCGTGACTGCCATCTGACTGTAAGTAACCAGAGTTTGTTTCATTAATTTGTGTTTTGCTAAAACTTGCCTCAAGGACAGAGGGTAAGGGTATAGCAGCTAAATTGGTCAATAGGTAGCTAGCTAGAGATCGAGTTTCAGGGTACTTGCCGCCGTGTGAGACCCTGGCTTTGTTTACATAATTAGGACCATTGTCAGCTGCGCCTTTAGCATATTTAGGCGATTAGCACTGCAGAGGCAGCCTCGGCGCACAAAGACTCGGTCGAACAAAGACAGGGAGTCTACCTGCGGGAGTCCACCGAGGTTGGCCGACGAGGTGGATCACCTCTTCTGATAAGTATCACCCTATTTGTATTCTATTCTACCTACAACATATTCATAGCTAGCATGTGTTTCTTCAGCATTCCCGTTCATTACACTACTCGTAGACGTAGATATATCACAAAGTATATACGGTCAACTTCTAACCTTCACTACCTATCCAGATCTTCTCCACCTGCCCTCTCTCTTTCTATAGGGCTCTGGAACTGCCAGTCTGCTGTGAACAAGGCAGACTACATCCCAGCGTTTGCATCTCATGCTTCTCTTCATGCCCTTGCGCTGACAGAGACATGGATCCGCCCTGAGAACACCGCAACTCCAGCTGCTCTCTCCGTCAACCACTCCTTCACTCACTCACCCCGCTCAACCGGGCGGGGTGGTGGGACAGGGTTGCTTCTTTCCCCACATATTAAATACACATCCACACCACTCCCTGTTACTGCCAAATCATTTGAACACCATTGTGCGATGCTAACTGATCCTATCAAAGCATGCTTAATTGTTCTTTATCGCCCACCAGGCCCGCTAGCCGACTTTGTGGAGGAGCTGGACATGCTCCTCAGCGTCCTCCCGGATGATGGAACCCCCCTGATAGTCGTTGGGGACTTCAACATCCACCTCCAAAGAACTCAGGCCGTCGACTTCTTGTCTCTCCTGACCTCCTTCGACCTGACGCTGCTGAGCACACCGGCGACCCACAAGGCAGGCAAACAGCTAGACCTCATCCTGACACGTAACTGTATCACTGACTTAACCTCTGTAACCCCACTGCATATTTCTGATCACTACTTTATCCAATTCTCTATCTCTCTCCCTCCAACTCCTTCTACCTCCCCTCCCCTTGTAACTTTCCGGCGCAACGTCCGCTCCCTATCCCCCTCCCATTTCTCCTCTATTGTAACATCCTCCCTTCCCCCAATTGACGAGTTCTCGTCCCACCCCCCTAACACTGCCACCGACACCTTGTTAACCACTTTAACTGCATCACTTGACTCTCTCTGTCCCCTGTCAACCAGGCCTGCGCGATCTTCTCCCTCCTGCCCGTGGCTTACGGATGTTATTCGTGAAGAACGGTCCACCCTTCGGGCAGCTGAGAGGAGATGGCGCAAGTCCAAAGGCGGTCTGGACCTTGATAAGTATCACTCCCTCCTCAAATCCTTCTCTTCTCACATAACTGGTGCTAAAACCCTCTACTTTCTGAACAAAATTAACTCTGCTTCAAACCCCCACAAACTTTTTTCTACCTTCTCCACCCTTCTCAACACACCTCCCCCACCCCCTCCCTCCACCCTGACAGCAGACGACTTCTCCTCCTTCTTTGAGAAAAAAGTTGCCGACATTAGCAGTCGGTTCCCTAAACCCACCTTTCCTACCCTCTCACCCTCCATGACTGACCCAACTAAATGTCTAAACTCTTTCTCCCCTGTCTGAGGCAGAGATCTCTGACCTCATTCTCTCTCATCGCCCCACCTCCTGTCCCCTTGATCCTATACCCTCCCCTCTCTTTCAAACCATCTCCCCCTCCATCATAACTTTTCTTCTCCATGTCCTAAACTCCTCTCTTACCTCTGGCACCTTCCCCTCTGCCTTCAAACAGGCTAGAGTTACCCCTCTACTCAAAAAACCCTCCCTTAACCCTGCCGTTCTCCAGAACTACAGACCGGTATCACTGTTACCCTTCCTTTCGAAAACAATTGAACGTGCTGTATCTAACCAACTGTCTAACTTTCTCTCTCAGAACAACCTGCTTGACCCCAACCAATCGGGCTTCAAGACTGGCCACTCCACAGAGACTGCCCTCCTTTCAGTCACCACTGCCCTCCAGTCTGCCAGAGCGGCTTCCAGGTCATCCGTCATCATTCTGCTGGACCTTTCTGCAGCGTTTGATACGGTTAACCACCAGATCCTGCTCGCCAGACTTTCTGAGATGGGCATCACTGGCACTGCACTCCAGTGGATCTCATCCTACCTGTCGGGAAGATCCTACCAGGTTTCCTGGGGAGGGAAACTGTCAGGCCCTCGCCAGCTCTCCACTGGTGTCCCACAGGGCTCCGTCCTTGGACCCCTCCTCTTCTCTCTGTACACCGCCTCACTTGGACCAATCATCACCTCCCATGGCTTCTCCTACCACTGCTACGCTGACGACACGCAGCTGTACCTGTCGTTCCCCCCGACCGATCCGGGGATCTCAGCTAGGATTGAGGCCTGCCTCACAGACATCTCCGCCTGGATGACCGAGCACCACCTCCAGCTGAACCTCGCCAAAACAGAACTTCTCATCATCCCGGCTAAACCCTCCATCTCCCACGATCTCTCAATCACCCTGGGATCTGCGACGGTGACCCCTTCATCCTCTGCCAGGAACCTTGGGGTTACCATGGACGACGAGCTCTCCCTCACGGCCCACATTGCTGCGGTCTCCCGGTCGTGTAGATTCACCCTCTACAACATCCGGAAGATCAGGAGATACCTGTCTGAGCACTCCACCCAGCTGCTAGTCCAAGCACTTGTCCTCTCCACGTTGGACTATTGCAACTATTGATCCATCATGTGACCCGAAGGCAGCACAAGGGTTAACCCTTGTGCTGCCTTCGGGTCACATGACCCAAAGGTTCATAACGAACCATCGTTGTGTTTACCCAATTTTACCCAATACAAAAACAAAATAATTTTCTTTTAACCTTTGCAATGTGGGGGGTCTGAGACAGCCTAGCTGTTAAAAGAAAATGCTTCACTTTGTCTTTGTATGCGGTAAATTTGTCGCAATACGACGGTGGGTCACAATGACTGATGGGTCAGAATGACCCGAAGATAACACAAGGGTTAAGGGTGTGTTTGGATCCTTGCAACCTGAACGAGGCAGTCAAGCGTCAGCACTACCATATTTTACGTAAAAAAAGCCGCGGCTTGTACTCCGATTTTACAGTTTTCTTGTGCTTGTGCGGCTTATATTTCAAAGCGGCTTATAGTCCGGTTTTAGAACAAAAAAGTGGATCTCTACTGACCGTGCAGCTAATTTTATGCTCAACACTTGAACGGGGGCTTATTACTTGAAAGAGGAATTATTTACTGTTTTCTCAGTTACACTATCAGGGCTTGGAAATACAGTGACCTGCTAAAGTAAGCAAATGGCTAGTAGAACATAACATTTCATAATAATTTAAGTTAATCAAACAGCTGCAAACCCAGTGAAATGTTATAGGCTTAGGCAACGTTAGCACTACAGCTTAGCAAACAAACTATCGTGATTCAACTCAGCTTCAGTTAGCTCTAGCTATCTTGCTGAAAAATAGATCTGGACAAACATGCATCTTGAATTGTAGATTTACATGACAACACGTTTTATTTATTTGAATGAAACAGTCAGGAACATGAAATAACGTTAGCCCCATTGCCAATAAACTAGGCTAAATAATCACACATTCTACCTATGCTCTTGCGTTAGCAAGCTACACTAGTTTACAGTCTAGGTGTTTTCACTATCTAGCTGTTCTTGCATTCCTTGCAAATCAGCGTAAATAAAAAGCAGATGAGCTAGAGTCTAGCTAACATTGACTAGACGGGCATGATGTTTGTCTATACCGTAGCGTAGAAGATCCATGTACAGTTCCACTCTCGACACATTTGCGCGAACCATTTTACCAAGGACGGTTTAGAAAACCTGGGACAATGTAAAGCAGGATTTGTTGCTGTTGCTGAAAAGAGGTGCGTTCCGACCTTATGTTCATCACAACCGCAAGTTGTAGTATGATTTTGTTGGTAACAGTTATTAGCAATGCTAACGTATCCTGTATCTAGCACCTGCCTTTCTCCAGTTCTTTCAAATAGATAATCAGGCGTTAGCAATAGGCTAGACTGCTATTCGTTTTCTGGCAATTTTTTTCGGAAGCTTCCCTTCTAATGCCGACTACAGCTAGTCTAGCTAGAGTCATTTGCTAATTAACCCTTGTGTTCTCCTCGGGTCGTTCTGACCCATCAGTCATTGTGACCCACCGTCGTATTGCGACAACTTTACCGCATACAAAAACAAAGTGAAGCATTTTCTTTTAACCGTCGGGCTGTCTCAGACCCCCCACATTGCGAAGGTTAAAAGAAAAGTATTTTTATTTGGTTTTGTATTGGGTAAAATTGGGTAAACACAATGATGGTTCGTTATGAACCTTTGGGTCATGTGACCCGAAGGCAGCACGAGGGTTAAGGTATGTTGATGTGTTTAGAAACGTATTTAGCATTCTACCTATGCTAGATACAGGAGACGTTAGCATTGCTAACTGTTATTGACAAAATCATACTTACACTGTAAGTATGATTGCTAATAGGCTAACTGTTAGTTACTTACAGCTTGCGTTTGTGATGAGCATACCGTTCTTTTCAGCACCTCTTTTCAGCAACAGCGGCTTAGCAAATCCTTCTTTAACCCTCGTGCTGCCTTCGGGTCACATGACCCAAAGGTTCATAACGAACCATCGTTGTGTTTACCCAATTTTACCCAATACAAAAACAAATAAAAATTTTCTTTTAACCTTCGCAATGTGGGGGGTCTGAGACAGCCCAACGGTTAAAAGAAAATGCTTCACTTTGTTTTTGTATGCGGTAAAGTTGTCGCAATACGACGGTGGGTCACAATGACTGATGGGTCAGAACGACCCGAAGATAACACAAGGGTTAAATTGTCCAAGGTTTTCATTCAAAACTGTCCTCGGTGAAATGGTTCGAGCAAATTTGTAATTGAGGGTCGAACTGCACAGGGATCTTCTCACAGACAAACATCACAGCCCGTCGAGTGTTTGGTTCCTTAGGAAGACTCTGAAAAGTGTCAGCATTCCCTGTGCAGCCTGGAACACTTCATTTACCACCATAGTCCATTTTCAATATGCTAGAAAAACGTTCCCCAGACAGCATTTACATCTGTGCCAGATCCGTTTTCGAATCAGCAGATTCGCGCAGCAGTCGCACTCACTATGCAGATCTGCACCAAATTTGCGCCAGACCTCTATAGCAATTCTGGCTGTAACATTCCGTCCGGCGGTTGCGGCGCCGATCCGGGGCAGCTGCGCAGACCAGACGCGCCACAACTGAATCGAGTCCGCCTGGCGGGTGTGGGCCGGATCAGAGCCATATACAAATACGATAACAAATATTTTTCTATGGCTCTGGGCCGGATCCGCGGGAGCTGCGCAGACCAGACGCGCCACAACTGAATCGAGTCCGCCCGGCGGGTGTGGGCCGGATACGCGGGACCTGGGCAGACCAGACGCGCCACAACTAACGGAAAGCTTTTCCCCCACATAAACCTGCCACTCTATCTGACTGTAGAGTGGAAGACCGCAGGCTGCACCGTCTTTGTGATTGTTGTGATTGTTGGTAAGTGCATTATATAAAAATGTAAAAGTTAACTGGTGTTGATGTCATGTTAGTCTGTTAAATATTTATATTAAACATAAAAGTTTACAAACTTAGTTTACACCACATTCTGACAACCTCAGACGTACGTGCCTAGACAAGCTAGTAGCATATACGGTTAGCTGGTACAGTAGGTTCTTTTAAACAACACAACTAGCTAACACAACACAACTACACAACTAATGTGAACATAAGGCCAAAACGGTTATCTTTGCTTATTATTTACCAACATTGCTGAATATCGTGTCCATTGTGTGTTAGCTGCAACATCGTAGCCATGTTAGCGCTAGCCACTATACCCACAATTTTGTCTGTAGCTAGCATAGCTGCTAGTAGCCTGCGGGGATCGCTGCTAGCTACTGCTAGCGCCAACTTCTCACGTCCAAATACATTAACTAGTTCGGACGTCAGTACCATATCTAAAGTCTCACTGTATTATACACATATAGTCTTCAACATCAACACACTATGAAATTAAATTTAAATGAACCGGTGCATATTCCCGTAACAATTCCCGTGTTTTTTTAAATGCTGTAATGTTCTCTTTTGCCTGTTTTAAAATAAAATAAAACGTTTGAAAATTACAAATTGCGTGGATATTTGTTTGGCCCATAATAGCCTAAGTATGAATCACAGACCAGGGCCAGATGAGCTCTTGATGTGAGTCGCGGATCTGGGCCAGATCCGCACCACACGTCATGGCATTAATGACTGTACTGGGCCACTTCTGGCCCAGATCTGTCTCTGATCCGTAATTCGAACCTGTTCCGGTATTGGGCCGTTGGAAAGGATGAGCCCGATCCAGGTCCGTTTAGCGGATCTGCGCCAAATGCTAATGAAGACCTGGTCCAAATCTGGCCCAAACACATTTTGCTGTCTGGGTCGTTTGTAATTCTGTGGAAGTACACAGAACAGCGCGCAGCAAATTTTGGGGCTTGACCAAGGTACAGACTAGAGCCAAAAAATGTTTTTCAAAACCTACCGTTTTACAGCTACATTTTTTAATTGTGAGATTTACATAGGAAAGAGGTGTCAATGGACTTTGAGGTTCACTGTATGTCCATTTTACCCACTGAACTGTCGTTATTAAACTGTGACAAGGTAAAATCGGTTCTGCAATCAATGACCCCTTTAATTTTACCTCGAAGCTACTTCCGTTAATCAGCAGTTTGTGAAAAAGAGGCTAGTTTCACGACAGCGACTTTGGACGTAGACTACTTTAACATGTTAGCTGATTAGCCAGTATGAGTGAGATATGTATACAGTTACATTACCAAACCTCTTGTTTGTAAAATATTTCGTCTTAAATACGATGGGAACACATCACATTAACAATTCTGAAATGCCTGACACGCCAAATGTTGTCTTTTTTTGTCAAGCGTCCCTGAAGCTCAGATTCCGAGTCGGAGTTCCATGAAGCTATTTCGTTGCAGTGAATGGGTGGGCGCAGGGGGGCCACCAGGAATTTCGGGCCCCATGGCAAAAATTCAAAGTGGGCGGACATATGACGTGTTGCGGTTGGCGCCCTCTGCTGGTAGTGCGGGAGGGTTAATTAATGGATTGTTTCTTGGAGTTCGATAGTAATGGGGAGACTGGGGTGCTGCTGACTCATCTGTTAGGTCTGTTAAAAGGGGCAGGGAGTCGGGACAATGATTTAATCTGAATATCTTGCTAAATGTTTCAATGCACTGATTAACTGTTGATGAAATGTAGGCTAACACTGTACCCAGCTAACAAAATGACGTCCCACAGTGCCCCAAAGGACACTTAGATCTCAAGATGCCGGCTATCTGGTGGTTCCCAAAATTAAGAAAAAAACAGCTGGAGGTAGGGCGTTCTCATATAGAGCGCCTCTTCTCTGGAATAAACTACCCGTCTGATACTGTTTCGACATTTAAAATTAGGCTAAAAACGTTATTGTTTAGTCAATTCTACGACTGTTAAAGGTAAGTATGTTACTAGTTGGAGGCAACGGGGGACGGGTTGTTTCCATCCTTATTCTTTAAGTATAACTTATTTTAGAGTTCTCTTCCCCTGGAACAGATTTCATGTTCCAAATGAGGGGGGCTGTCGCTGTCTTGGTGTGTGGGGTTGCATCAAATTCCCCTTTTTTGCTCTGTTAAATTGCTGTCCACACTTGACCGGTGGGGATCTCATTCTATTATGACTGTAACTGTTAGCTGCTCCTGGCATTCTCTAATCCCTGCTCTCCTCTCTCTGTCCCCCCCCTACACACATCCCTTGTGGTGTGGGGGGTTTGAGTTGTCAGCACCTGCCTGGTCGTCGGTCAGCCTACGCTGGACCTGGTCGCGAGTCTCCCGGTCCTGTCCTACATCTATAAAGTTGAATAATGGATTTTGGTGTTTTAAAAACCCATCGACACTGTATGACTATGTTTAGCCTGTGTTCTGCTCCTCTCTCTCACCAACCGTCTCTGGAGGAGGGGATCCCTCTCTGAATTGCTCCTCCCAAGGTTTCTTCCATTTTTTTCTCCTGTTGAGTTTTTTGGGAGTTTTTCCTTGTCTTCCTTGAGGGTTTAGGTTGGTTGAGGGGCAGTTCTATGGGCATATGTGAAGCCCTCTGTGACATGCTTGCGTGTAAAAAGGGCTATACAAATACATTTGATTTGATTTGAGTCCCCAGGACGTCCCTTGTTAGCTGGGTAGTTAGATAGCTTATATGGACATTAAACCAACAGGTTAATACCACTCACAGATTGGCTACCCACCTCCTCTCTTTCTTTTTCCTCTGATCTTTTCCGAAACCCTGATTTGTGTTTACGGCCCGACATTCTAGCGACTAGCGCATCTACTGACTGCAACTAAACACCGTCACCGATAAGTGCGCTAGGCAGGATCAAACCATTTCATGCAGATACAGGGGGATGGTCGGTCAATATGGATGTTTACTTTTTGATCAATAGGGATATTTAACCTTTATTGCCAAACACAAGTAAAAACAAAGAGATCATTCATTGTATTATTATATTTTAAATGTATTATATACTCGATGATGGTTTATATAATATAATTTTATATTACTTTTTGCCTATTTTTTGGGGCCCCTGTCAGTCAGGGGCCCTTAGAATCGTCCTAACCTTTCACCCCTATACGGCGCCCCTGGGTGGGGGCACCCATCGGGCATAAACTCAAATATCTCAAAAGTCCCAACTGGAAAGTGTTTAGTGGTTTCACAGTCCTGTAGAGGAAATTTTCCTGAAGAGATTGACATCAAGTTAAGGTTGTGGCATTGAAGTTCAGGTTAGTAGCCAAGGGTGTAAAGACCACTCGGCTAATTACAGACGTCTTAAACTGTTAAAACCCCAGTGCCACATTCGGGACGGTATTCACACAGGCATTGGCTCTAATTTGAGTGATAGTTTGTTTCATCAATTGAAAAACTGATCTGGGACTTTTGACTCAAGAAGTGGGTGTGCTAGCTTGTCCGTGCTATAGCTTCCTAAACAACTATGGAATTCTACGTTTGAGTTTTTTGGTGGATTTGCTTAACCCTTGTGCTGCCTTCGGGTCACATGACCCAAAGGTTCACAACGAACCATCATTGGTTAAAAGAAAATTCCTCACTTTGTTTTTGTATGAGGTTGAAGGGTCACAATGACTGATGGGTCAGAATGACCCGAAGATAACACAAGGGTTAAATAGCGACACTACATCTGTGTTGTGTAGTCTCAAATATGCTGTATTAGTTTGCTTAGGAAACGACACTTTGAATCACACACTAGACAGACACCAGTGTAACTGCAGTGATGGTAGCTACAGTACACATTTCTAAGGTGTAAGGTACCTCTTCTAAGACACAAAACAGGTGTTGTCAACATCTACAACAGGCCTACAGCACTGGTAGGAATCTTTTGAGAAAGATTTAATAAAACAAAGACATGATGAGTGAGTATGATACACCTGCCTGGTCCTCGGTTTGCCAACGCTGGACCTGGTCGCCAACCGGAAACTAGTCTCCTATATAGAAACTCACCTTGCTTAACTCACTATACAACTGTTCAGAGACGCAAGTTTGATAACAGCTTTAGCAGGGACATCAACAGTTAATGCAAGCGTGTGCATTTTTTTCGCATTCGTTTGAGCACAAATACTTTTTTTTGAGCTTCATGTAATATTGTTTTTATGGTTTAGTCAAAATAAGATGATCGGTAGGCCTATCATTTAGAAACGTTTAGTTTTGTAATGTTTTCTTAGCGTACCTCAATTCTGACTTGTGTGCCGAGTCCGACACCTGAACTTCCGTGTGCATGCTGCAGTGGCTATTTGGCAAGCTCAGAGGAGCGCACTGACATGTAATTCTGTGGGCATCGGTTTGAGTTTTCGGTTTAACTGGTTTGATTTTACAAGCATTGATTTGGGATACTGCTTTGGCATAACACATCTTTACATGTAGGCTCCACCGCTGATAATGTCGCTTTCACGATCCTGTACACAGCTACTCCTGAAGTGACGGTGTGCTGTGCTCACAGCACACGTGCCCCAGTAAAAAGGGTCTAACGACGCCCCTGGTCCATGCATTAGCCAAGGACAAAACAAGCCTACTTTATTGTGTTGATTAGGTTGAATTAAAAAAGGAGAATGACTAAATGATCTCTGCTCCCACAAACAAGCTCTAGTTATAGTAGCATACTTGTGCTTTCCAGTCAATGTCTAGTTCTGATGGCCATACCAAGACTGGTCCTGCTTGAAAAGCATCCAACCCTCCAGTCTCAATTTTTTTGTTGTTGCCATTGTTCTGTGAGAAGCCTTTAAAAAAACAAACTAGTCAAAGTCACTGTTGAGTTGTCGTTCTTCGAGGCAAACCGATCAACTACATCCTCATACATCTGAACAACATTTGTAGACTCAGTACTGCTCATCTGCAAACCATGAAACTGTCCCCTGTCTTATTGTTGTTTCTATGAGACGACAAGGATGGTCACAACTTGACTTATTTTGTTGAGCCATCTTATTACGTACCACATACATACATTCTTGTATCCACATACTAATTACATCATTTTGTAGGCCTACTATACATGTTATAGCACAATACATTTCACCCTGTGTACATGCAACCTACGCTCCTTATCCCCTTCCCATTTCTCCTCCATTGTAACATCCTCCCTCCCATTGACAAGTTTATGTGCCACCCCACTGACACTGACACCAACACCCTGTTATCCACACTAACTGCATCACTCGACACTCTCTGTCCCCTGTCAACCAGGCCTGCGCGATCTTCTCCCTCCTGCCCGTGGCTCACGGATGTGATTCGTGAAGAACGGTCCATCCTTCGGGCAGCTGAGAGGAGATGGCGCAAGTCCAAAGACGGTCTGGACCTCGATAAGTATCACTCCCTCCTCAAATCCTTCTCTGCCCGCATAACTGATGCTAAAACCCACTACTTCCTGAACAAAATTAACTCTGCCTCAAACCCTCACAAACTTTTTCTCTACCTTCTCCACCCTTCTTAACCCACCTCCCCCACCCTCCCCCTCCACCCTGACAGCAGACTACTTTCCTCCTTCTTTGAGAAAAAAGTTGCTGACATTAGCAGTCGGTTCCCTGAACCCACCTTTCCTACCCACTCACCCTCTATGACTGACCCAACTAAATGTCTAAACTCTTTCTCTCCCCTGTCCGAGGCAGAGATCTCTGACCTCATTCTCTCTCATCGCCCCACCTCCTGTCCCTTTGATCCAGTCCCCTCCCCTCTCTTTCAAACCATCTCTCCCTCCATCATAACTTTTCTTCTCCATGTCCTTAACTCTTCTCTTACTTCCGGCACTTTCCCCTCTGCCTTCAAACAGGCCAGTTAGCCCTCCACTCAAAAAACCCTCTCTTAACCCAGCCGTCCTCCAGAACTATAGACCGGTATCACTACTACCCTTCTTTTCTAAAACAATTGAACACGCTGTATCTAACCAACTGTCAAACTTCCTCTCTCAGAACAACCTGCTTGACCCCAACCAATCAGGCTTCAAGACTGGCCACTCCACAGAAACTGCCCTCCTGTCAGTCACCACTGCCCTCCAGTCTGCCAGAGCGGCTTCGAGGTCATCCGTCATCATTCTGCTGGACCTTTCTGCAGCGTTTGATACGGTTAACCATCAAATCCTGCTGGCCAGACTTTCTGAGATGGGCATCACTGGAACTGCACTTCAGTGGATCTAATCCTACCTGTTGGGAAGATCCTACCAGGTCTCCTGGGGAGGCAAAGTGTCAGGCCCCGCCAGCTCTCCACTGGTGTCCCACAGGGCTCCTTCCTTGGACCCCTCCTCTTCTCCCTCTACACCACCTCGCTTGGACCACCCATGGCTTCTCCTACCACTGCTATGCTGACGACACGCAGCTGTACCTGTCGTTCCCCCTGACTGATCCGGGGATCTCAGCTAGGATCGAGGCCTGCCTCACAGACATCTCCGCCTGGATGACCGAGCACCACCTCCAGCTGAACCTCGCCAAAACAGAACTCCTCATCATCCCGGCCAAACCCTCCATCTCCCACGATCTCTCAATCACCCTGGGATCGGCGACAGTGATCCCTTCATCCTCTCCCAGGAACCTCGGGGTTACCATGGATGACAAGCTCTCCCTCACTGCCCACATTGCTGCAGTCTCCCCGGCGTGTAGATTCACCCTCTACAATATCCGGAAGATCAGGAGATACCTGTCTGAGCATTCCACCCAGCTGCTAGTCCAAGCACTTGTCCTCTCAAAGTTGGACTACTGCAACTCGCTGCTCGCCGGTCTCCCAGCATGCGCAACCCGCCCTCTCCAGAGGATTCAGAACGCGGCGGCCCGTCTGGTCTTCAATCTACCCAGACGCTCCCATGTAACCCCGCTCCTCACCTCCCTCCACTGGCTTCCCATCACGGCCCGTATTAGATTCAAGACTCTGGTAGTGACCTTCCGAGCAGTGAACGGGACTGCACCCGACTACATCAAGGCCCTGTCCCAATTATCTTCCCTTCACCCTACCACTTCATTGAAGTGCCCTTCACTGGGGTGTGCCCCTTCACAACGGAGTGAGAAGTGTTAAGGGATTGAAATCTTTACCTGCGAAATGGGACACCACTCGATGCGTCATTGCGTCATTAGTAGCCAACAAGTTCACCTACGTCACACGCATCAACGAAAGTAGTAGTTGTAATTCCATTCATGAAAATGCCGGCTCCAGCTGTTCTGTTAGCTTTTATCATCCTTCTCCGTTTAACCAACCAACGGAGAAGAAATGAGGCGAACAGAAGACGGCTTCGACACCAACTAGCGATGGTGGATGTCTTTCAGGTATGTAAATTTGTTTTAGAAATATAACGTTGTACTGAACTTAGCTGGTATGATGTCGATGTGTTAACATTAGTCTAACCTGCTCAAGAGGTGCGTTCACATCATCACGTTACAGTGTATGGAACACATTTTGCGAACGTTTCTGTTGAAACAGTTACAGTTAAAATTTGAATGACTTTTGTGTAAACAGTTAGCCTAGTTATCGTAACGTTAGCTATTATCCTTCTCTTCTCGCGAAGAGATATTGTTTAGTAGTAACGTTATCCTAGTGACGTTCATGGTTAATGTGAATAAAAACAAAAAGTTATTTGTTCTTCTATGTTATTATTGCCATATCCTGTGTTGGAAATGAAGTAAAAATAACATAAACACAAGCACTCAACAAACAGTTCAACTAGATTAGGCCTACTTATTTTTCATTTGAGACATCACAATTCATTGGTAAAAACTGTGAAGTTTAGCCTAGGCCTCTGTTTGTGCAATGTTGAAGCTGGTGACTTTTGTCCAATAATGTTGATTATTGTTTGTTCTTCAGAGTGGCCGTATGATGACCTACTGTCATCTGAATATCAACGTGCCCATCCTGCAGTTGTGGTTGAATGTAGAGCTGGAGCTAATGGAGGACTTCAGACTGTGTAGACGGGCCATACATGCCCTGCAGAGACTGCTGAAAAGCGAGCTGGATCATGGCTGGGGCCATGAACTGGAGGTACTCATATATGTTTACTGGCTTGCTCATGGACTGTCGTATTGTGTAGTGTCACGGGTATTCAATGTACCCTGATCAACAGTCCACCGAGTCATACACAAAACCGCTCAACACATTTGGAGCAACCTACATCGAGCCATCTCTTTCCCAACACCTGCAGATCTGGACAATATTGGACTGGATTTGGCCAACTATCTAGAAATCCAGTGTTCAATAAAGCTGTGGGTGCCATTGATGGCTGTCACATTCGAATTAAGCCCCCATCACTACATCGGTTGGACTATCTGAATTACAAGGGCTTTTTCTCTATAAACATGCAGGCCATTTGTGATGCATCTGGGAAATTTCTAGATGTATTTGTTGGATACCCAGGATCTGTACATGACACCCGGTTTAAAAAAAAATAGCCCCTTGTACCTGTCTAAAAGGTACCCTCCCGATGGATACTTTCTGCTTGGCGATGGTGGGTATCCTTGTTTGGAGACTCCAATCTGCCTAATCACGCTATACAAGGAACCAGTGAATGGACGGAAGTGGCAGCGATTTAATTATCAATCAAAGGGGCGTACGATAGTCGAGAGCGTTTGGTGTAATGAAGACCCGATGGAGGTCTACTCTTTTCAAGGCCTTGGAGGTGAAGCCCACATTTGCGCCTCGGGTTATCGCATCGTGTGCCTTCCTCCACAATGTGTGCATAGACAATGGGGATGTCCTTGAACCTGATGATGATGTGGCACAGGACATCATGGCTCCAGGACCTCTGCAGGAAGCCCCTGCACCACATGAAAGGCCAGGGAATGCCACGAGGGACAGGCTTGCTGCCCTGATCACTAACAATATAGAAGTGCCTCAGTAGGAATGCTTCTATAAACTTGTAAATAGTTCATATGCACATGTTCTCATTCAATAATTTTGTGCTGTACTTTCTTATTTATAGTTTTTATATTTGTTCCAGATAAAACATTTGCAAAACATGTTGCAAGTTCTTTGTTTTACAGGTATGTAAATAATGTCATTCCTATGATGTTTGGACAACTTGTTTGGGATTTTGGGTCTGCTATTACACAGGTTTTTACACATCTGCAATAACATATATAAATAAGTAAGAAACAGAATAGAACAAAGAAATTACTGCTCTGGCATTTTATTAACTAGCTTCTCAAATAGGCTGAGGAAACGTTCCGTTTTGGCTTCAGTCTCCTCGTGCCTCTTCTGCTCCTTTGCGGATTCCTGTTTGAGAAATTCCAGTATGTATATGAGTGGTCTTCGTGCGTTTCTTCCTGGGAGACAGTGTTGTGGGATCAGGAGCAGTGGGAGTGGTTGGAGGACCAGGACTGGAGGCAGAATCTTCTCTTGGTTCAATGATGTTCTGTACATAGAAAATGAATAACCAGATTGGTTCAGTACCATACACAGTAACATCCTGTGCACACTGCAAGCATGCCACAGCAGTAAACCAGGGCCTGAAGGTCCATTCAGACTGAATGTTTTGGAGATATACAGACATGACATGTACTTCAGGCCTTAGATATGTTGGTGCCGGTTAAATGTAAGTGATCAATTTTAGTGTATTTTCCTTACTTACCATCAGTAATGTTGTGGCATCACTGCCTTCATTAAAAGATGCCACTAATACAGGGGGCTCTATGCATGGTCTGGCACCGAGAACTTCATGCATATCCTCGTAGAAAGGCCAGTTGGCAGCTGTTTTCTCCCCGCTTTCGGTCCCTGAACCAGTCTTTGGCGTTTTCAGATCCTGCAATAGCAAACATATATGTGCGTGCACACACACACGTGAAAAGCTGATATATAGATTACGCATTCATTTGAAAAGGCAGATGGCGATAACATGCAGCATATATCTCACCAAATAATTACCTTATATTTCTTTTTTACATTTTCCCATTTCTTTCCAACCTGCTGTACATTGACCTTTCCCTCCAGGCCCAGCTGTTTGATCAGTGTCCTGTCTCAGACAACAAACAATGATGTAGATTAGGCTCTGGTTACAGGAATGATCAGATATTCATGGTTCATTGGAAAACAACAACCGGGTCACTCACTCATATAGCTGCTTGGATGCATATTTCTTTTTAGTAAATTGCTCCTCATTTTCTGTCCTGAACCTAATGAGTGCCCTGGTCTGGTCGGGAGTCCCTAACATTGTAACATTAGACACCTGTCTGTTAGCTCGCAACCAAACTACTAGTATCTTTCAACAGTTACATTTAAATGAATTTAGTTACACACCATTGTAATGGTAACATTTTGTCTAGCTCATATCCAGCTCCACTGTAGTCTACGTTTGCCAAAAACTCAAGGCAAACAGTGTTCCTATGTTTGCGAATTTGAACACACGTCAGGTTTTCAGGTTTTGGCAAACATTTACCCACCTATCATAATAAAATGGCGTTTTTTACATCTGAATGTTAGCTAACGTTAACGTTACTCGGCTACTCTCAGCAGCATAGACAGACGTTCATTTGTGAAATAGCGATTTTTTTCTCACAATCGTATTCTACTCAACTGTAAGCAATATTATTTTGCATAATGATCAGATAGATATCCCGATGTGTTTCACATTTTTTTAATAGTTATTTGCGAAGATATACTTATATTTGTAAACTTCTTTTTCTGCACTGGCAGCCATCTTTCTTCAAAATGTTTGGAGTCAGTCGGTTACCAAGGTGTTCGCAAGGCATCCTGGGAAATGTAATCTTTCCCTTCAGCCGTAGTCTGCCTGTGATCGCACTCCGTTTGAAGGGGTTGTTTGAAGGGTTGAACAGCACTTCCCCTTCGGTCTAAAATAATTGGGACACCCTACCCCTTCACGCGAACGCGCAAACGAAGGGGAAGGGTGAAGTGGTAGTATTGGGACGGAGCCCAAGTCTCTCCTCCAGCCTTAGACCGTAGACCAGATAGGCTACAATATTTGGGGACCGCTAAGGCTGTATAAAGCATCCAAAACAGCATGTCATGGGACCTTAAGATGCGTCTCTTAACCCTTGTGTTATCTTCGGGTCATTCTGACCCATCAGTCATTGTGACCCACCGTCGTATTGCGACAAATTTACCTCCTACAAAAACAAAGTGAAGCATTTTCTTTTAACTGTCGGGCTGTCTCAGACCCCCCACATTGCAATGGTTAAAAGAAAATAATTGTTATTTGTTTTTGTATTGGGTAAAAACAACGGTGGTTCGTTATGAACCTTTGGGTCATGTGACCCGAAGGCAGCACAAGGGTTAAGTAAGAGACATAACTAGTAGTATATGAAATAGCAGCAGGATTAGCATCATAGATTCATTCCTTTACAGGACACATCCTATTAAACTATTACTGCTATTAACCAACAACGTTTGCTGTCTCCATTGTTAGGCTACTTCAAATGTCACTAGGACGATGTACTCCAGTGCTTCCGCTGTATTCATCATACCGCTGCTCGGAATTGAATGAAACGTCATCAAATGCGAGCGCGTAGATTGGATCTGCTCCACGATTCTAACAACCAATTTAAACGGCACGAATACAGCAAGCACTTCTGTTCGGCTCGGTCAAGCCCTGACAAACAGGGCAGCTTAGTAACAGTAACGCCTGGGACACACTGCCTGCAATCGGCTGCGATGCGCCTGGAAGCGCCGCCTTTTTTCTTTCGGCGCCCATGTTATCAAATGGGGCCGACCACACTGGCTGCGAAGCGCCGCGATTGCCTGCGATCTGCAGCGATCGTTTCGGCAGCTGGTCGAATTCTTTCGTGAGACGCTTGCGAAATCGGCTGCAGGATGATGAAATACACCATATTAGTTGATATATTTGAATAAAAAAACATGTTATTAAGATTTTACTCCATTAATTGTAGACTACGGTGAACATTTGTAAAGTTGTAGACTTTATAATTACACAATGTTGGTAACGAACGGCCTTTACATGTGGTTACCCTGAAAAAAAAAAAAAAAAAAAGGATTGATCTGTTGAGCTAGCATGCCCATAGTCGTTTTGTTTGTTTGAGAGAAACGAGTTGTCACGCGGTGCACACAACACACACGCGTGCAGACATAGCCTACCGAGAGAGAACCCCCAAGTCGATTTCTAAAATCAGCATCAAATGAATTCTCGAAGGTGAAAAGCACAGGGAGTTGTTGTATGACCCCCAGCAACAATTTAGATAAGGATCAATGCTGGGATATAGTCAATGCCATGTTTATGTACCATGTCAGCGTAAAGGAAAGCTCAGAGTAGCAGAAAGGCTTGGTGACCGGTGCAGAGAAATGCGCGTCTGGTGTGAACAGCTTTTGCTCAGTCGTAGCCGATCGTAGCCGATCGTGGCGCTGCGCGGCGCGTCCAGGCGCTTCGCAGCCAGTGTGTCCCAGGCGTTACACTACTAATGGCTAAAGTAGCTACCTAGCGAACTCTGGCTGCTTCTTCGAATGTGGGCTTGTGCAGCAAATTAATGCCCCTATTATTGTTGACTGCTATTAGACTGAGAAGCGTGCACATTGCATTGTCCTTGCACGATATGGCCAACCCTTCACCCCGCAATCGATCAGACGCCTGTCCAACAGGCCATGATTCACGACAGTACCTGCAAATGTTGCTCCTCGGATATGCCAGATATGCCGCGAGTGCTCGTGGTCGGCTTCTGAACGCGAGCCCCCTTTTTGGACAGCACAACAGCAGCACGGGAAACGGAGCCGCCCTTCGCCGGAGCCTTCCCCGGCAGCATGCAGGGGAGTGGATGGAACGGCCTTGCCGCACTCGAGGAACAAACAGCTCCTAGTGGCCGAACCCCATGTTGTACAACGGACAGTCCTTAATGTTGGCCGATAAGGCCAAACGGGAACTGCGCCTGACTCGGCACCCCGAGTTTCCACCGACCCCATCGGTGCAGGGCTCCTCGGATGGAGAATCATCAGGAAGCAGCTCAAAACCTTCGTTCAGATCCCCAAAACACGCACACGCCGTCCGAGACCGAAGAGACGGACAGGGAAACGCGAGCGACAGACAGGCCAACACAACACAGAGAACGGGGCGCTACCAGCAATGGCAGAAGCGCAGAACACAAAGGTAATCGAGGATGCGTGTGCGTGCATGTGTGCGACTTTATAGCGCCGCCTATCAAGCTAAGCCTATGGGCTGAGAACACGGCGATGGGTGATATAGCGCGTGCTGCCCGAGTGCCATGCCTGAACTTGCTACGCTCATTTCTTATTTCTGGGGGTATTGTCCCTGCTCCAACAACCTGATTCAAATGAATGGTCGTTAACAGGCTTCCGCATAACTAGATAACGACCCATTCATTTGAATCAGGTGTGTTGGAGCAGGGAAACATCTAAAACATGCAGGACAGGGGGTGCCTGAGGACCAGGGTTGAGAACCACTGACTTAGGGGATAGCGTCCTGATAACTTTCGGGGTTGTTCATTTTGCTAGCTGGAAAGGAATCGAAAGATTGGGCAAAAATCCAGGTGTCTTTATCAGGTTATGAATACGCCGATTAAGATTTTACCCCGACTTTGGAAATCAGATAAAGATGTTCACATGATCAGTTTAATAATCGCATTATTGCCATTATCGGGTTATGATCGGCGTATTAGTGTGCATGTAAACACACTCATTGCTTGAATGTTGTAATTGTTTGTTTGTACTGTAGACCTATAGAGCTATGTTTGTTATGTTTTGTGAACATTTATTGTATTAGTTTTTTCTATTCATTACTGGATTATCTGTATCTTTTGCTGCTCTCTCTGTTTTTGAAACACCAACATTTCCCTGTCTGGGGATTTAGAAAGTGTTATCTATTTAAACAGTGGTCATGTGGCCTAATAGTCAGGCCTCACACAGTGGATGATTCATCCTCTCATTAAATGCATGACCCATTATGATGACATCATTGGTCTCTGGCTTTGAAGTGAGGTTAAATGATGTCACTTTTATGTCATACCAGTCCAAGAGAGAGAGGTTCCTAGAAATCCTGAGTTTCAGTTAAGATGCATGCAACCTTAAATGACAGTTGGAGAGAGGGGGGAGAATGATTGAGTAAATGGGAGCTTAAAGACAAGGAGACAGAGAGTATTTAGACAAGTATTTAGAGAGATGAGAGGGGTAAGCATTACTTGCTATTTCACAGAGATAGCGCTAGAGGTTCATGAATAATGTATTGTGTTATTAGGTATGGGGGCGTTGCCAGCTGCATGGAGGGAGTGAGCTCATCTCACTCCAGATCTGTGTGCAGATGTGCCTCTGTGCATCTAGAATGAAGGGGGATTACCTTCACCCTGCTGCTTTTGCATGTGTGAGAGCACAGCGATAGTTCTCTCTCTCTCTCTTCTTCCTACCCCTCCTTCCTGCTACAGTCCTCACAAACCATTCCCTTTTCCCCTCTTTGTTTCTCCCACTCCTCACCACCCTTTCTACCCTTCCTCTCTCTTCCTTCTCTCTCTCTCTCTCTCTCTCTCTCTCTCTCTCTCTCTCTCTCTCTCTCTCTCTCTCTCTCTCTCTCTCTCTCTCTCTCTCTCTCTCTCTCTCTCTCTCTCTCTCTCTCTCTCTCTCTCTCTCTCTCTCTCTCTCTCTGTGTGCACATGTCTCCTCTGATGGCCTTCAGCTGCATTACATCATCTAGGCTGGTGAGAAGAATATCAAATGAGTGTATTTGTGTGTGTTGGTGCCGGTGTCACACATTGCATCTGAAGCTGACCAGACAATGAAAGGATCATCCCTTCTCCTCTCACACCAGCATTGTTGATCATGCATTTATTTGATTCAAAACACTGAACTGCTGCCTTGCTGTTCCCCACCCTATATATTTCAACTATCATGACTTATAAATACAATATTAGTAATTATGAAATCTATCAATAACTTTACACAAATTTGTGTATTTGATTTCTCAACTTCCTACAATATTTGACAAAATGACGAAATCCTTGTGATTTTACCTTTATATTTCTAGTATGGTGACTTTTTCCCAAAATATTTATTTTCTGCCATTTGCTTTTTTTCTCGCTTTATGTGTATTTGTCTGTGCGTCTTTTAAGGCCTCACTATGGTGCTCTCAGAATCAGAAAGCACTCAATGTTCTCTTCCAGGAATTGTTCCTACCTCAGTGCACCATGGGACATGTAGTCTTATGGTATCTCCAGTTTAATGGTGCAGTGTGGAAAATGTATCTATCCTTGCCCTATTGCAGGAATACAATTGCTTTTTTCTTGGGTTCAATGGTACAAATATTTTTGTAAATATTTATTTTCTGCCATTTGCTTTTTTTCTCGCTTTATGTGTATTTGTCTGTGCGTCTTTTAAGGCCTCACTATGGTGCTCTCAGAATCAGAAAGCACTCAATGTTCTCTTCCAGGAATTGTTCCTACCTCAGTGCACCATGGGACATGTAGTCTTATGGTATCTCCAGTTTAATGGTGCAGTGTGGAAAATGTATCTATCCTTGCCCTATTGCAGGAATACAATTGCTTTTTTCTTGGGTTCAATGGTACAAATCAAATGACCACCAACAACTATCACATCCTCTTGACTGACAAATTGTTCCTATAGGGAACCCTCCTAGAAGCCCCCTCATTCTCTCCAACTAGTCCTCCAGCTCTGCTCACTCCCCACATATACACATTATAGTTAACGATTCCCAAAACACTTAAACAACTTTAATTTTCATTGGGTTCAAAGTATGCTTTTAGGCAGTGGTAGGAAATATAGTGTAGCAGCATTCATTCACACTGTAACCTAAGGTACCATCAGAACCCCTGAGAACCTGGCCGTTCCCCACAGCAGCAGATTGATTCTCATTGCAACTGACAGTTTCAACGGAGAGACAGCTGATAGCTAATCCCAGTCACTGTGTGTGTGTGTGTGTGTGTGTGTGTGTGTGTGTGTGTGTGTGTGTGTGTGTGTGTGTGTGTGTGCTGGTGACATGAATGCAGCCTAGTCATCCAGTGTTTTATAATCCCTGGAACAGAAGATGATGAGTAAGAGTTCCAACTGACTGGATAATTTTAGATCTGACATTTACCGATGTTAGACCTGACTGAACAATCCAGTCCAAACCAGTATGAACATGGTTACATTCTTTGTATAGGATAACATTTTGACATGTATACAAATAAACTCATGATATTTGCAGGTATGAGAAACTGTCATGGCACAATAAGAATATATTGAATCCTACATTGAACCTGATTAATAATCACAATACAGTTGTTTGTTATTTGTTTGTTCATTGACGAGAAAAACATGCAAATACTATGATAGATTTCCCTCATCTTCCATGTCTTTATTTGCCCAGATTAATCGTAAAGTCCAATAAAGTCCAAAGTTAATTGCTTTAAGCAATATGTTGATGTACAATCAACCTGTATAGATGTTATTTCACAAAGTACAATTAAACAAGAACAATATCTATTTTGTTGCAACAAGATGTTGCAGCATTTTTTTAATCAAAGCACAGTGAAGAAATGCACTAACAAAGAAATACTGTACATTAGAATGATAAAACACAGAACACCCACCACGGGTGCGTCCGTAAAGATGAAGGAAATAACCACAATTCACGAATCTTCCTTTAGATTGTTTGTGTTAATGCAGATTGCATGTACTACTGTCTCTTCTGCTCTATCTGTTAGACTGGGCTGCATCATACTTCACAGTTAGCAGCAGACAAAGGGTTAATTCCTTGCACGCACGCACCCACTCACCCCCTCCACTGCCAGCACACACACCCCAACCCCCTTCCCCCATTGCCCACTCTCCCTCTTTCCTCCAGCAGCTCTACAGCCTATCAGGGAGCAGTTTTGCCCCACCAATAGGAGCTCTGGTAGGTGATGTCATGCTGCCGGGCTGGTTGTGGTGCTGATGCTGTGAGCTGGTACAGCAAACAGAAGCTCAACAGAGAGAGGGGAGAGAGAGGACAAAGTAAGCCAGGACATAGAGTATCATCAGCATTTTTACATACCAAGGTAAGTACTGCAAAACCAGAGGTTAAGTGATAGGATACAATAAAATGTTTCTTTTGAAATTTCATACACAGACAACAAATTACTTATGTTTTTATTGTGCAGAGACATTTTGTAGATTGTATTTAATACTGAATACCAGGACTGAGGTAGTTTGTAATGGAGTTAAAGGATGTGAGATTTGTGTATGGAGATCCTCACTGCTACAGAGCAACACAATTGATGACATCATCGGCTTTGCAGCCAGAGAGCTTGATGGAGTTCCGCTGTTTGTGTCTTGTCATTAAAGAGCTGTGCTCTTCCTCAGGTCATTACACACATATACATTGTTAGTACAGATAGAGGCTGTGCAAAATAGAGTTAATAAATGAATTGTTGTGATGATGAGAAAATTGTAAAAAAGAAAATCTTGGATTCGAATTTATCAAACCAGTCTGGTGGACTGTTGTTTTGGATATAATTTTGTTGTTGATTTGTTACATTGCATTGCAAAATGGCAGGGTTAAGTTATGTGGTCAGAGCATTTGACTTCAGATCAAGAGCTCCCAGGTTCAAATACCCCCAGTATGTCACTTTGCATAGAAGCATCTGCTAAATTACATTTACATTTAGTCATTTAGCAGACGCTCTTATCCAGAGCGACTTACAGTAAGTACAGGGACATTCCCCCGAGGCAAGTAGGGTGAAGTGCCTTGCCCAAGGACACAACGTCAGTTGGCATGACCGGGAATCGAACTGGCAACCTTCGGATTACTAGCCCAATTCCCTCACCGCTCAGCCACCTGACTCCCTAAATTAACACATTATTCTCTGTATATTCAGAAGATGTGTTTGTTGCAATGTGACAAATAAAGAAGGTTTTATCAGATTAATTATATTATGCAGTTACTGCACTGGGTTACTTCGTAAATGACCCTAAATAATTCTAGCAGGAATTAGTTGAATCTGTAGGATGCATTGATTAAAGTTGTGGGTGTGGGTGTGTTGGAGCGTGTTAATATGATAGTGTGTAGCCAGCCCCACACAGCCTCCTACTCTTCCTGTGTAGGCTGGCTTCCTCTCTCTGCTGTGCATGAATATCCACTCACTACCAACACACACACTAACATTCACATCCCTACAAGCACACACCATTAATATGCATCACACTGACACACACACTGCCATGACACACATAACTGAGGTAGAAGAAAATAATGTCAATGTGAGTCTGAGTTTCAGAGGGAGTGTGTGGGCTTGTGTGCTTTCCGTGAATGTGTGAGGGGGCACAGAGAGAGAGACAGGGAAAAATAGATAAAAAAGGCAGAGAAAAAAGTGAGAGAGCAAGACATAAAGGAAGTGACAGAGAGAGAGCCTGTGATAGATGCAGTAGAGGAAGGAAGAAACATCATTGTGTTGAGATGGCTGTATTTTCAGTCAAAACAGAAGACAATAAAACAAGGCAAATTAACTCTTATGAGTATGATTTTTCATTAGCCTCTCTTCTCCTCCACCTTTTGGTCTTGTTTTAATTTCCTTCCCTCCATACATTGTCTTACTCTTTTCTTCTCACCCCTTTTACTCTCTTTGTGAGTGCGGACGTTCTGTGTAGTAAGGAGAAGTGTTTTATGTATACTGTGTGGGCCCCAGTGGCGGATTTCGGCATAGGGTGCCATATTTTGCCGGGAACGACACAAGCCGACCGCAGATCTTTTGGGGGGGAATGGTGAAGTTTGCACATCAGTTTTTCTATCGCTCATTTGCACGTCACGTCAAAATGATATAATGTCACCGTGTGGGACTGTGGGTCAATTCACCTGGTCGTTGTGGGCGCCCTGAATCTAGTTTGGGAGCTAGGCAGGCTGCCTGCAGGTCTCCCACTCAGAAGTACGAGAGGGGGAGGGGGGAGGGGATATGTAGGCCTCAGGTCTCCCCACTGGAAGCCCGAGGTAGGGGGAATGGGGGAATCTATCAAATAGCGCACCTCTAACTTTGTACAGTCATGCAATTAGTAAAATCTGACACATTACAAAATGCTACCAAATAAGCAACAATTCATTCATCATATTGTGAATATAGGCCCACAGTTTTACAAACATATTGTAACATTTGTGGGGGGTTGGTGTGAAATCGTTAAGAATAATATCAAACCAGTCTGCCCACCACCAGGGTGAATTGGTTTAGTCTTGACTCCTGATCAACAGTGTTGGGGGATCAAATAGTTTTTAATGTTAAAATTATTTATTTGTGTTGTTCAAAATTTCTGAATAAAAATGACAATTAGTGCAGAATGGTGGTTAGGGATGGGGGTGGGTGGGTGGTAGGGGTTCGCCCAGGGAGCCATAAAAGCTAAAACCACCACTGATGGGCCCACAATAGTAGCCTGGAATCTGGCCTGACAGGTCATATGAATGTGTTTATGTGAACTGCGGAAGACAGTACAGTGTTGATGCTTGCTGAATATCAAGCATTTTCCTATTATCCATCCAAGATTACTATTCTTACAACATCAAAGCTTTGATTAATTGCACACATTTTGGCAGTGGAGAACAAATGTAATTTATGTTTGGATGGCAACATAATCTGCTGACTGGTAGATGGATGGATGAATGGGTGGAATGGATTATTTTAACAATCACTTTTTCTGTGTTCCCTCAGAGAGAGAACAGTTTGATTTCTTCAGGTCTTTGGAAGCCAGTTAGCAGAAACACAATGACTCTATCAGGTAAATCTGTGAATGTGTGTTTGAAAGAGATAGAGAGGGGGGTGGGGGTTGGGGTCTGAAAGACAATGTAGCAAGGTACTATGTATTATTCAGTGCTGACTGGCGTCTTCTGTTCAGCCAAGATGCGAGAGCTCCCTCTGGTGTCTCTCTTCTGCTCCTGCATATTACCTGCACCCAAAGAAAAGACCCCAAACAAGAAAGGTGAGCTGTCTTTTGATTTCACTCACCTTGTACATATAACATTACAATCCATCCTTTCATTAAGCTAATTAATCACAGATTTTTTTTTTCTTTTGTATTTATTGAATGATCAATAAGCAGGTTGGCCATTTTATGTGTTACGTTCAATATGAGTTGATGAATCAATTAAGAAGTCTTCTAAATACATTATTTTCCTCTCTTTGCCATGCTCTTTTTTTCTCTCTCTCACTGTTCCACTCTTTTCTCTCTCTCGCTCTCTCTTTTACTCTCTCTTGTTCTCTATTTCTCTCACTTTCTCTCTCTCCATTGCCCCCTGCAGGTGTGGTGGATCTGAACCTGTGCATCATCAGGGACATGGAGGTGATTGAGCTGAACAAGCGTACGTCCGGCCAGGCCTTCGAGGTCATCCTAAAGCCTCCATCCTTTGATGGAGGGCCAGAGCTCCGTGCTACCACACCCCCACGCAGGGAACCCTCCCTTGAAGACATCCAAAGGAAACTGGATGCAGCAGAGGAAAGGAGAAAGGTGAGGAGAGGAGAGGAGAAGGGGAGAGGTGAGGTTATGGGAGGAGGATACTCAAGGAGATGTGAGAGAACAGGACAGACATAAGGGGAGAAATGTTGTGAAGAGGAGAGGAGAAGAGGATAGAGGAGGAGATGTGAGAGGACAGGATAGAAGGAAGAGACAGTTTGAATGCCCCTGTAACCATTCATGAACAACATGAGCCATAAACTCTCGCCCCTCCTCTCTATCCTCCCTCCACTCTCTTCCTCCCCTTGCCTCTCTGTCTCCCTTCTATGTCCTTCTTTCCTCCCCCACTCTCCTCCTCTCCTCCTCTCTCTGTCACCCCGTTTTAGTGTCAGGAGGCAGAGTTTTTGAAGCACCTGGCTGAGAAGCGTGAACATGAGTGGGAGGTGGCCCAGAAGGCTGTGGAGGAACACAACAACTTTGTCCGCCTGGCTAAGGAGCGTCTAGAGCAACGCATGGAGGCCAACAAGGAGAAACGGCAGGCACACATCTCTGCCATGCTGGGGCGCCTGCAGGACAAGGTAACTATATAAACCTTCCTCCCCCATGTCACTTGTCTTTGCTTTTCATCTTGCTTTGATTTTGTCTCTTCTTTTGAAAGTCAAATCTACTTTACCTTATTTTGCTTACATATAAAGGCAGATATGGAACACAGAATTAACAAGTGTGTTTTTCTCTTTCAGGACAAGCACTCTGTGGAGGTGAGGGCAAACAAGAAGGAGAGGAGTGTTTAAAAGGAGATGAAGCAAGGAGAGACAAAGGGATGAAAGGAAAACCTATGGAGCCCTTCAGAGAAAGAATTGTTTCCTTTGTGATAAAAAGTGATGTTAAGTCACAAGTGTCTGCTTCAGAATAAACTATACTACTATTTACTACCGTTAATCAAGAATAAAGTCTAGTATTGCATAAGTGAATACGTTTGAATACAATAGAAAGATCAGATACATATAGTTCACCTGGAAGACCTTAAACACATCATGTCTACCAAAGCATTCGTAGTTCCTCGTATGTAAAAACGTACTTGATTCGGTTTGTCATTTCCTGTTATCCCCACTTCCTGTGAATAGATCTAAGTGCTAGCTTAGATATTGAAAAAAAAAATCTCTTTCATGACCCCACTATTGTATCTAGAATCTCAGTCTGTTCATCAGTTTGATATGTTAACATGAGGGCCTGTAGATGAAACTAACAGTTTGTGTCTCTCTGTGTCCTAGGTGTCCTGATGGCCTGATCACAACACAAGCTGAACATTCCATGGAAACCATTTTACGGAAGCCTCTCATATGAGTTGTTACCGCGGTTACCGTAACCACGGGAAGGCCCTGTGTTTTTTGGAAGGCCAGGACAGGCCAGGGTTAGAGAGAAGGATGACTTTCATCTCATCACAGCAGCTCTCACAAAGAGAAAAAAAGAGACGAGAGCTGGAGATGGAGGCGCGATACTTTCGTGTTTAGGAATTGGTCCAAGTGCCTGCATCTAGGATCACACCAATTCCACAAAGACCTTCAAATACATTCTAAAGACCTACTGGATACATTTCAAGGCATTCTAAAGACTGGGAAAAGTGTAAAGGTTCTGATTGATACCTTCATCTTCACTTAAGGACCACTCAGAAATCTATCTGCTTTGCTGATGTGCCAACAGTGCCAATGAATGCGCGTGTGTGTGTAACTGTGTGCATGTTATGTGTGTGCGTGTGTCCATATGTGAGCTTGTGCATGTGTGTGTGTGTGTGTGTGAATATGTGTGTGTGTGTGTGTGCGGGCATACTAATATGAAACAATGTGCTTTGAGCTAATACCTGCAGGCTAGGTTTTAATATATCTTTCATTATAAGTTAGATTTCTGAACTGGATTCCTGTCTCCAGAAATGTTATGGACAGGGTGCCTGTGTGTGACTATATACAAATTGTACTATATTTTAGATGCCAAAAGTAAAATAAAAATATTTGCATTGAAATGAAAGTCTTTATTTAATAAATACTTAAAGGAAATATGAATACAACTTAAATAGCCCATTAATAAATACAAACAATTATTACACAATACATTATTGTTTTGGGTTAGAAAGTAAAGATTTCATTTGTTCAAGTTCATCTTTACTTTGTACAAATAATGAATACAAATAAATTAACAAAAATAACCCACAAATACAGGGTGTTTAGGACAGTTCACAAAGCAAATTAAAAACCATAGAACGCTCCCAAACGTTATAGATGCATTCTTAGTATTAAATAATTTTGTCATTATACTACCTATTGTACTTGAGTTCAGAATACCTGTATTCTGGTCCACAGTTGATCTGTGAAGCCCCAGAAAAATTCCAACATTAGAATAAATTAACCTAAAATTCATTCCATATATGACCAACAGGGTCAGGGTGTATTCGCTTTCAGCCTACTGTTGGACCTTGATGCTTGGATTGACGCAGGTACAACCCACAGGGATCACCATGGTCTCCAGGCGGTAGCGGTAGTTGACTCCGATGGTCCCCAATACCCTGCGTAGGACCAGGATCTGGTGCAGAATGGGTTTGGACTCAAAGGTGAGGTTCTCACGTCCCTCCTTGTCCAGACAGCCGTTGAGTGAACAATGAGCTTGATGGATAGTGGGCGGATAGAGATCCTTGTAATGGGTAGTGCTGAAGGGTTGTGGAAGAGAGAGAGAGAGGGGGGGGGGGTATACGTAGAGAGGGATATAGAGACAGAAATATAGAGACGGAAGAGAGAAAGAGAGGGGTGGGGAAAACTTGAAATTATTAGTGTTTTTTTATGTGTGTGGGTGTGTGTGTGTGTGTGTGTGTGTGGTCCTACTTGTAAGTCCATGGGGAGATTGAGTGGTCATGGAGGGGTCTGACAGGATGACTTGGAAGAATGATCTTGGAGTCCAGAACCAACGTCACTGTCTTGTCCCCCAGTGGGGGAGCATGGGGGGCAGCCTCGGCCCCAAACATCGTCATTACCACCCCACACAACACCTGGGGGAGAGGAGACAAAGGTTGCTTTTCTGAACATCTGAAGACACTCACATTTACAATGAAGGTTGGTGTCCCAGACACTGAAGGGAAACGTCTGAAAATAGTCATCAGGACAAGCAGACAGCACATCTGGATCATTTACTATTTACCAGGCTAGATTTTTGGGTGAGGAAATCTGGAAATCCAATGTACTTCAATTACTTTTGTGTACTGACTGTTTAATAGACAGTAGAGCTTGGTACTGCTGTGAAGGTAGAAATGTACTTCCTCTACAAGCATTGTTACAATCTATCTCCAGTATTGATGTTATAAATGGTATAAACCTAAGAGCTCATCACACACACGCAAGTCGCACAAAACAAAACAATATAAGTAAGCACTCACCATTACAGTGTAGAGGTTGGAAGCTAAGTACATGGTGTATAACTTAGTCTGTCCAACAGATGATGGGTGACTGTAGGTTGATGTTGTGGTCTTCTATCTCGGTTAAATGAGCTCTACTGACACTGATGTGACGCTCTGACAGATTTATACTTTGGTGTGTGGGTGTGAGTGAGTGTGCGCGTGTGTCTGTACGATTGTGTATGTCTGTGTAAGTGTGTATGTGTTTGTGCACATCACTAATTTCCTCTGATGCAGCATCCTGGCAGCCTCTTTTTTACTCTTTCATCCTCTTCTTACAAGCAAACTACAATGAAATGACTAATGACACAGATGAGAGAAAGATGAACTCTATTGAAACATCTCCACCTATAACTGTATTGAGTGTAGCACTGGGATGCCTGGTATGGCATGATCCTAAGATTCTACTACCGACTGAAAAAAAATTGTAGAAGTTCAAAGAAAACAAAACTAACTGGATGTGTGTTTTAGTTTTACTTGAAAGAATGGAGAAATTAAGTAAGCGAATGAGAGTGAGTGATCCAGGCAGAAGACTCTGGATGTGGCTAATGAATCCGGGTCTAAACCAGGCTTCTTGGAGCTCGGCCGATCCCCCTCAAAGTGACAAAACCTCAGTTAATTCTTATTTCTATGCGTTGCTTTAACTACTTTTTTACTACTCTACTCTCTCTCTAAAAACAATCTTTATCTATTGTACATTGGGCAAAATAGTCTGATTCTTTAGTTAGAATTCAACAAATGTGATTGTTGGAGGGATGCTCTGATCAGGTCATGATCACACCTTTCAGCTTCATTTCAACCATACCTGTATTTTTTACTATTGTCAAATACTTGGATGCACTTCTCTCACCCACTGCAATGTAACCAACGATTCAGTCCCTTAATGTGTAAATCATATCTCTATTCTAATAAGAATACTTTCATGTCATATACCTCTGTAACGAACCTTGGTCTAGTACCAGCATGGTTTAGCTCCAGTATTGTTTATTAACTGGGATTAAGGGATACTACTGGGGACTACCTGACTATTGGAGGGGTTAGGCTTCCAGACTCTTATGAACAACAGTACAATACATCAGTAGTATTTTGTGTGTAAATATTGGAGGTCATACCATTTTATGTAAAAACTACTTTACATAGTACAAACATTTTGGTCATTCATCTTAAAATAAGAGGACATCTTGGGCTTTCTCATAATGTCATAAACTAACTTGATGTAACTAATTAGAAAAAACTCAGAAATAGCCATGTGATCTTGGTTAATTAATTAAGTTATCAATGTATGACTATAACAACTTTTTCAAAATACGTTTATTAGATCCAAACACACACATTTTTATGTCAAATGTAAACATAAAAAATGCTGCATCTCGAGAGGTTATTAAGGTAGGGTTCACTGAGCTGATTCATTACACCCGGAACTTGTGACCTGTTTTGATGCTGTCGTGCCGCCCCCGCCATGACTTTCCATCTTTGCAACATTGACTGTCAGAACAATTAGTTTCCAGCAGATGATGAGACCGAATTTGAGGATCTTTAACAGGATCATATTTAGCATTGAAAATAGTGTTTTTGATAACAATACACACAATGGCACAGGGGGATTCTTGAATAGATCAATTTTATATAGGAGCATTTACCTACGTAGGTAGACACATTACAGCATTGCAACCACACAGGAACAGCATACCTACTATGTATCTACTACGTAGGGATGTGGTAGGTATGTAGTAATGACACTTAAAGTCACGTATACAAAGCAAAAATTATGTTTTTGATCTATTACCTCGTAATACAAACATTTCCTATTTCTGTGCCAAAATACACTCTCATAAACCTGCAGATGAAACAAACAAAATAATCAATAAACTATCTGTTAACTGATTTGGATTAGGGATTAAGATTGAATCACTTTTATTGAAATGTATTATTTGCAAGCATCAGCAATTCTAATTTCACCAGTCATCATGATTCACAGAGATATGACACGTTGTGGAAGTGGGTTACTCCGTGGTAAGAATAATGTCTTTGATCAATACAACTTTCTAGGACTTTCTCTCTTCCTGTCTCTCTTCTTTTGTTGTCTTCGCATTACACACTATGTGGAGCAACAGAGATAAACCAAATTACTCATATCTTCATAACTGGATGCACCTAGGGGTTTAACATATAACCCACCAGGGAGTTTCTACTCTCCAGACATCCAGGAATGTATGAGGTAGATCTTATTGTGGCTTCTTCTCCACTTCCTCCCCTACTTCTTTCATTTGTTCTTCCTTCTCCACCAACCCAAACCCCAGCAGAGCTTCAGAAGCCGTTCTTATAGTGATATGCTTGATGTCCTTTGTTGTTAGTTATAAATATTTTGTACTGTAAGTTTTATTACACATTCACTTATAATGTATTTGCACAGTGTGGGAAATGCAACCCTAACAGGTTAACACGTTTAAACTGGATGAGATTTAACGAACAGGATTGTGAAGTCAGACATTTCCTTTTGTTGAATTTCTTAATTGTTACTAAGATTATTATTATAACTGCTATTGTATTGGTTCTTATTATTGTTGACATATTATTCTTATTATTGTTCTCATTATAATTACAACAACAATATTGATAATAATGACAAACATTATACAAATATATACATTTCCAGCGCATTTTATTTGATTTCAATGCATGCGTGCAACATCCTTCCTCTCTCCAGATGAAAAGAGGTCAGAAAAATGCTGATCATCTTTCCCGACCGTGTTAGTGGCAGGCCTCACCGAGCGAGGTGGAGCGAACGTCAGAAACTCTGTAGAGCTGCACCCTGACAACTCTCACGCTTCACCACACCTCAGAGCTCTCTGAAAAACCTCAAAGATAGGACGTGACATCACCACAGAAAGGTGGGTCTAAAAGAGGGTAAGCAGGAGTTCACTCAGTTTACAGTGAGCCCAACAGATGAAAAGAGAGACACTTGTGCCTGTGTGAAGTTTTTAATTGCTAATTCATTGATTGTGGTGTGGCCAATAAGTAATTAGTTACTATAGTTAATTTATTTTCACATGAACTGGCATTCACAGAACAATTACATTTTACTAAAGGTAAACTGAAAAAAATATAAATACATTTGTGTGTCATCTCATCTGATCTCACAAGTTCTCACTTTTGGGACAATAACATCACATTGAGTTACTAAATCAACTATTATCTATTTTGCCCAGGTCAGCATTTGCACAGTTGCACAGTACACACCTTAACCAGTTTATGTCCTCAGATGGGCTTCATCATATTGTAAGACATACTCCCAGTTGAGTGAAATAATTGTTTTTGCCAGATCCAAAAATAAAATATTTTAACCCTCATAAATTTCAAATCTATCTGACAAACTAGACAGATATATTTGACTAATTCCAGGAGTGGTGAATAGTTTAAAGACCCCATGTGTGGGAGGCAACTGCAGCTCTGAGTGAATGAGGACAGCGGCCAAGATGACTTCAGTCTTTGGGTTGCTACTGTGGAGGCAAGTGCTGACAAGAACAAGCACATTTGAAGGGAGAGGCGTATCTGTCAAAGGATCTATCGAGGACGTTTCGTTTAGTGGTGATGCAGGGAAGATTGAGAGATTGTTTTAGTGTGATGTCCTGTGGTTCACCAGTCCCAGGCATACAAATAACTCTAACAATGACTAGACTACCTGGTAAACTTGGATCAGATGCAATACAGATTTCTAGTTTAGTGTATTTGGGGTGAGTTCAATTTTTATGAAAGTTTATCCTTTTTTGGGGACTGATCCGTTGTCCTCCCTAAGCCCATCAACCTTCCTCCCTGTTACGTCAAGTCCCTTTCTGGCCACAAAAATTTTTTCATTCAATGTGAAATTGTGGTCACATGACCATTTAGCACATAAGTCAAGTTAATGTGTTGGTGTCAAAGTGATATTCAGTTAAATTATGCAAAACATAACTAGTGGCTACTGATAAGTTTGAAACATTAAATGAATGACGCATGCAGCATTTTTTCACTTCCCTTTGAAAATGAATTAAATGCCAGGCTCTATTTTTGGTTACATTCTAATCTACTCTGCAAAGCATTTACCATTCACTTTATAGATAACCAGGGATAAATTGCAAAAGGTGGGGTAAAAGGGGTGCCACTGGAATTGTGTTTTGATTCATGGAAAGAAACAGACACACCTTTATAAGGTCACCTGTTTAGCATCTTGGTAGATAAGATCTTGCAGGCACCAGATCTCTTCTGTATTGTAAAAAAAAATCTTCATTTCCCACCATCAGTGATGCCTCCTCTTATCAGATTCAAACCAATATCATGTGTCTCTGTCATACCACCTGATACACCAGATAAATACCAGAGTAGAGAAGTGTGAAGTACTGAAGAGCCTGAGATAAAACAAGAGAGACAGAAAGAAAGTGACCAGCAGAGATGATGATGCTCCGAAGCAAGGCCTCAAAGTTCCTGGTAAGATAAATACTGAATGGATTCCTTTTGAAGTTGAGGTTTGATCAAGCGTTTTATTTGGAAATGGTCAGAAATGGAAGGGTACACTTCTAATTTTGATAATTGGATTTGTCTTTTTTTTTACTATAAATAAATAATCAGTCATCTTCTCATCAGCCTGTCTGATCGAGCTTAATCATACTTTGACGTTACACAGTGTAGTGTCTACTCAAATATTGTAATGGTAATATAATCTATTTCTATTTAAAATGCACGTGTGTCTGTTTGTTTTCCATCAGGCTGTGTGCTGCTGTATTTTTCTAGCTCTGAGAGTGGAGGCCATCAATCGGGAGAAAGACTGTGAGCAACAAAAAGACAGATATGATGCAACTCTAATCATCCCGTCAAACTATGAACAGGCTTCGTACGAGGACGCAGAGGGGAACGGGAACATCCATACACAGTCCCTCTCTCCTTGGACTTGGAAGTGAGCTCCCTGACACCTGTTCAAAAGTCTTTTTTTTTTTTTTTTACTTGTTGATGAACTTCCTGATCTAACATATCAATTGAGAGTAAAATAGCAGTCTATTTAATCCCAGTATTAATGTAACTATTCATTTCCTTTTTTTTCTTTATTTAAATATAACCCCACTCATCCTCTTATACTTTCTTATCTTCCTCTCACTTCCTGCTACCCATCACTGTCTCATCTCTCCTCTGCCTCCACCTCTCCTCCTCCCCTCTTTTCTTCTCCAAGATCCAGCACTCTTAAGGGGCGTATCCCTGCCACAATCTGGGAGGCAGAGTGCAGTACCACTACTTGCAGTTATGCATCCATCTCTCTCGGTTATGCCAGTTACAACAGTGCACCCATTGTGCAGAAGGTGCTGGTGCTGCAGCCAACAGGAAACAACAATAGCTACAGCACATCCTACCTATCAGTGTCTGTGGGATGCACTTGTGTGTTGGCACAGACAAACTGAGATGGACAATTAATCAAGAGATCTTGTAGTTTATTTATTATTTGTCATCATATATTTTTTATCATTTTATTAATACCATGATAGTTCCCTGTCTCATGGAAATTGGATGGACAATAAAGTTTGCAGAATTCAAATCTTGTGAGACATCTTTATTGGGTGTGCTCAAGCCTTCGGCGAGAGCACAACCTTTGTTCTCTCACATATATATTATTATTATTATTATATAATATATATAATATATATATATATTATTATTGAGTTGCTTCTATTGGAATTTACGTTCAGTTGTATGGTTTAAGTGGAAATTAAGTTTTTGTGGCGAAAAGTGAAGCTAACGGTGGCTAATTTGCTAGCCAAAGTCACTGACGTTACTAACGTCACTACGTCACTAACGTCACGAAAACACGCGTGACTACCTTTGGCAGAACATTCGTTTCGCATCTGTTAACTTGGGAGATAGCTAGGCTAACTATAGCTTTACTGCAAGGCAGCTGCAGAAACGCCACAAGCAAAGAGGCCAGGGTGATAACTATTTATTACTTTGTGATATGACACACAATTGTGATGTGTAATGTACAGTATAAGCTGATATTATTAAGGAAGTACATCTACTTTCGGAAACAGTAGTCTACTATTTCACTGACGTATTAGCATCATGACATTAGCCTGTGTTGCCCGGGCAACACATACTACAGTAGTCTATGATTTAGCGTTATCTGTTTTCAATCGTTAAAATAAACATTCCTCACATATATATTTTCGTTGTGGGATTTATTCTGACATTAGTAAACGATTTGTTGGTGAAATTACCATTACCTGTGGTTTCAAACCAGTGTTGCTCACTGCAACGCTGTAGCCTACGCGAGACACACTACAAAAACATCTACACTACACAGCTGTTTAGGAAATCAAACGGCGACAGAACATGTTCGGCACTCCCCTTACTTAAATCAAAAGTCTCTGACCACTAACCTGAACTTCATTGCCACAGCCTAAACTTTGTAAATCTGTTCATGAAAATAATTTCAGCCTAAACCGTACAACGGAACGTTCAATCGAATTCAACCAACGCAATCGCTACCAAGACGAACACAGTAGTCTAGTACTGTACCGTAGTAGAATTTACCGGGGCAGCTTCTCCACACAGGGCTATATCGCATTTTGCGTTGTTACTGACAATGATCGCTACCAGTGAGCTTTTTATGAATGAGCGATTTTCCACTAAATAAATGTCAAGCTTATTTACGTTTTTGAGGGCATTTTTTCAGTTAGCAGATGGTAATGTTTGAATCGCGATTCCATCTTCTACTGCCGGTAACGTCGTAGAATAATCTTCAAAGGGGGTTCTTTATTCATGAATGAATGCAATATGAGTAGGCTAAATGCCTGAAAATATCACGAGAAGGGAAAACTTAAAAGGACGTTTAAGTCATAGAGATTAGGTCAATTTTTACACCGGTCTGCCAAATGTATTCGTTGATTCAGCTATGAGGCTGCCTCTTGCAGGGGAAATGAGAAGACATCATATTTCATTCTACACTTAACTCGTATTTTGAGTTGTAAATGAGCAGCAAAAAAGAGATGCTTTTAAATCTATGTAATCTTTATAAATAATAAGTAGGCCCTATGCATTTTTAGATAAAATATACAGAAATATCAGTTGTAAAAATGTCATTAAAAAACGGACCCCTGTGCAACCGACGCAAGCAAGCACACCCTACAATTTCCCCAGAAATTGTACCCTCTCTAGTTGTATTTGATTTACAACCAGAGCTGAGTCTAGACAACCCTGACTTGACCCTGTCTGTTTCTAGTGGACCCTATCAAAGGTACTGAAAATAAAAACGGATGATTTGCATATTATAATCAGTTTAAATACATACAGTAGTCTAGCATTCCTGGAGAGCTTCCCCCAGTTGTGACTTCACAGATCCATCTTACTGTATCAAGCTACTGATGGGTATTACTGTATCTTGACTGTTGTCACATTGCCCTGTCTGCAGGTGTAACCAAGTTGGATTGGTTATAGTCCCTCCTCAGTATAAATCCTGTCCACCTGCGCCATCGATGAAACAGTTTTTTGGTGGTGTAGTTGATTTATACACATTATTTACAGAAGGTGTAATCACGCTTGTTAGTGCCAGAAGACCCCAGTTTGCATTCTGGTGGTGGGGGAGGAATCGGAGATTGGGTTGTTGTCAATTTAGGGGTCTGTCCACTGACAATGGTCACCAACACTGGTTCAGTCAAGACCCAACGTGATTGATTTCACCATTTATTCATACACATGACAAATGGTTTAACATTGGCGGAATGGATGTACATGGGGAAGCCCTCCCTGCCTTCACTGCAGCATGCATAACATGAGGCAGGGAGCAACAAGTTAAATCCCCCACGGGGAGAACAGACAGACAACATGGGAAAGAAGGGGATGGTGGTGTGTGGCAGCAGCGCAGAACACTAGGTAATCAACGATGCGTGTGCGTGCATGCTGCGACTTTATAACGCCGCCATTCGAGCTAAGCCTATGGTCTGAGACACGGCGATGGGTGATATGACGCGCGCTGTCCGAGTGCCATGCCTGAACCTGCTTCGCTCATTTCAGTCAAGACACTCACGTGATTGATTTCACCATTTATTCATACACATGACAAATGGTTTAACATTGGCAGAATGGATGTACATGGGGAAGCGCTCCCTGCATTCACTGCAGCATGCATGACATGAGGCAATGAGTTAACTCCCCCTAACACCGACACTCCGCCAGTCTATACTATGTATAGAGCAGAGGGTCGCTCCCCCTGAGACCACATGACATCCCACTATTTACTAGTGACAAAAACAAGGTGATATCTGGATGCCCAGGTTATGCTAACATTAACGATGACTACGGCTATGTGTGTATATCCTTCATGTCGCATACCATCTGATGTGCACCCACGGAGCCGTCCCACGCGCACGTCCCGTCCAGACCCAATTCTCGACGAGACCGCGCCCGCAACCGCCCCCCTACACCGACCATCTCTCCGGTACCCTTCTCATCTGACGCAGGCAAATGAGCCCAGGATGTACGCAAAGGCAGCACAATGCTGGAACACGGGGGACATGCTATCTAGTGGGAAGAAAACAAAATGTGTGACAGCACACAGGCAGCCACACCATGCTGTTCCCGGCCGGTATCCGGGTGTCTCCTGGGGTACTCCCAGTTGCCTTAGAGCGTGCAGCATGCATTCGCATTGGCAACGGAGCTTCCACGAGACATTCTAGCATTAATGATCCGGTAGCCTTCTCATCCATACAGGGCAGATTTATGCTACCTCTAGAGACCCGCCCTCTAGCGCCTGTCGGCGACCCCAAGGATGTACGCAAAGGCACCTGTGTATGTGCACCAGATATGGGATGTTACATGAGGATGTGATACAAATGTGTCAGCGGAGCAGTCCAGGGCATCTTAACGGATATCCCCATGTAAATACAGTGGATTCTGATGGCTACTTAGTGCATCAGAGCACGTCTGCGGATCACCACAGCTACATGGAGATCCGAAGAGACATACTAGCATTGAAATGTACGAAGCCACCCAGCCACAGGAAACATTAGGACCACAGGTCAATGAAGTCCAGGACGCGCCATGCCTGGAGTAGGATATACCCTGAGCGTTGTCTAAATCAAGCCTCTTTATTGAGAACCAGCTGCGCAGAAATTGCTCACAGTCACACACAGGTCTCCGACTCAAGTAAGTGTAGCTCAGAGCAAACAGTGCCCCTAAGCTTTATCTATTGTGAATGAGCGTTGCGTTAGCCATAGATTCAGAATACATGCAGACCACATTGGTCGCCGGAGGTCTCAGACCCGCTGGGCTTGAGCGCTTTCCCAGCTTGAGCACTATGCCTAGAGTAGAGACAGTCGCTGAGCGTTATCCAATGCAAGCTTCTAATGTGTACCAGCTGCGCAAACATTGCCCGACACAGTCACAGTCTCTGTTCTCAAGTGCTCATGAGTTCCTGCGCTTCCACAATGTCCAGCGTGGACACCAGAAACAGAGGTGGTTGCCCCAATCCGGAAGGAATGCGCCATATAGAGCTCCGGGGACAGGTCACAGCGCTCACACAGAAGTCTGTGGCATTGCGAGAGCCACGATCTGGTCGCGGCCTTGCCGGCTGCGTCACGGGTTAAACAGGGGCTCATCAGGTGTCGCCTGGGGGCGGCAGAGCAGGTACCGGAGCATGAAGAGAGGGTACAAAGGTAGTTAGTTTGGACAATCATATCAGTTTTGCAGTGCTTCAGTATAACAGTGACATCTCACTTCCCATTATGAAATCGGACATGCATGGTGAGATCGCAAGACGGATAGAAGTAGCTCATCTAGAGGGGCATGTAGACATATTCACCGCACCGCAGAAACTGGCAGAAAGCCGTGAAAAACACTGTATTGAGCAGGGTGTTGACAAAGCACGAAGCACCCCTGTCTCGGAGCGGACACTACAGTAGGTGTGCAGTAAAGGGAGTGATAGGGAGACGTTAATCTAGCTTCCAGGCCGCTGCTTCCGTACCGCTCATGAGAAGACGGATAGACGGGCTCCCCAGAAGGCTGCATGATGAAGGATCCGCACACCGAACGTAGGCTACAACTGGACACCTGCCACCAATGCTTTGATGGACAGCGGTACCGTTGTCCATCAAATCCATTCACGCTGCAGGCAAACACAACAGCAATCATGGCGGCAGATTGTGTTGCGTTTTCGTGGTGGAAATATGCACACTATTTCGCTTTAACTGAAGATATAGGTAAAAACATTAAAGTGAAATGCAAACTGTGCCCCAACAAAATAATATCTACTGCCAAAAACAGTACCTCAAACTTGAAAAAACACCTTGAAACGGTACACAAAGAAAAAACGCTGGAAGCTAGCGAAACTTTAAAGAGAGATGGCGACCCATTGCAACAAGTGGCTGCTGGTTCATCATCAGCCAAGCAGACAAAGTTAGATAATGTAGGCCTTGGGGTGACACCAGCAGAGTTAAACAAACTAATTGCTGGATATGTTGTGGAAGACATGAGGCCATTGTCAACAGTCGAGTCGCCTGCATTTAGGAAACTTATTAGCAAAATACCAATCATCTCGACAAGGCAGCATTCACTACCCGATCGAATTTATAAGCCTTTTTGATATTTATATTGTTTGAAATAAACGTTCTTCTTTAACGAAACACTATTTTGAGTCTGTACTGTGTCAAAAAATGTCTTCCCCCAAAAATCATATATAACTCTGACTAGATTAGAACCTACCACTCTTTGCACTTCAGCATTGTGTCATCCTACTAAGCCATTCACAGACTAACAGTACGTTCACACTGCAGCGTTTTTTAACGCTCTGCACCGCTCGCCTTCCCACAGTGCTCCACGCTCGGGGGCGTGTTAGACAAGTTAACCCTTACAAAAAAGAAGTATATTAAAGTATACTATAAGTATACTAAAATATGGATAGTACTCTTTTAGTTCACTTTTGATATACTTTTAAGAAGTATACTTAGAAAATAGTTCACTTTTGATATACTTATAAGTATGCTTTGAAAATAGTTCACTTTTGTAAGAAGTATACTTAGAAAATAGTTCACTTTTGATGTACTTCTAAGAATGCTTTGAAAATAGTTCACTTTTTATATACTTTTAAGAAGTATGCTTAGAAACAGAAAATGGTATACATTTCTTCTGGAGTAGGATGTACGTTTTCTATTATTATACAGCAAAAACAGTCAAAATAATTTTTAAGTACATTACAGGTTACATTTTTTAGATCCATCTCATTTTAATTATTCATGTCTAGGAAAATATATTATGCATTGCACATTGAATCTTTTTTGGTACTGAAGCTGTAACCTTAATTACTGCCAAAACATTCTGAAGCCCTATAATCTTATACTAATAATTATCAATTCGAGTATTAATGGAAAAAAAGAAAAAGCTACTTGAGAAAGAAGCAGACAGAAGGGTTGCATTATGCATGGAGATCCGAAGAGACATACTAGCATTGAAATGTACGAAGAAGAAATACAAATGTAACTTCGTGAATTTCGTTTTTTAAATGTGTCTGCTTAGAATGTAGTGTTTTGTTGCATGGTCATTGTTGTTGTGGTTTACCGTTGTAACCATGAGTTAAATTACTGTTACGTTTCATAAGAAGAGCTGGATTCTTAAAACTTCAACGCTTGCGCAGTGAATAGCTTCTTTCAGCTAAGGAACTGCAGTGTAACTTTGTAAGGGCCCCCGTTCTCGCTAAGTGACTTATAATCAGAGGCGTTTCAGGGGCTCCTAAACATTATAATATATTAGTAAGTAATAGTAACATTTAATTTATTAAGTTTACTTGAAGTACTTGCATTAATTGAAAGTGCACTTAAAAGTATTGCAATGTATACTTTGAGGCTCTTTAGGAAGTATACTTCATGAACTGAAAGTGCACTACACAGGTTACTTTAGAGTATTCCAAAGTATACTTTTAAGTACTTTAGGAAGTATACTTGATGAACTGAAAGTGCACTACACAGGCTACTTTAGAGTATTCCAAAGTATACTTTGAAGTACTTTAGAAAGTATACTTGATGAACTGAAAGTGCACTACACAGGCTACTTTACAGTATTCAAAAGTAAACCTTGAAATACACTATAAGTGTACTTTAAAGTGTACTAAGTGACCTAAAAAGTGGGCCAATTCAGTTTACTTAGTACAAAAATAGTATATAAATAAGTACACTGCTAGTATACTTTAAGTAACATGATAATAGTATACTTTTTATACTAAGTATACTTACAAAATAAACTATATACTTCTTTTTTGTAAGGGAATACAGAGTTGTAGTTCTCTAAGGTCACTGTTGTAGTCATGGGCAAGTGTGCAGATTTGGGTACATGTACTCACAATATCGATCAAAATACCACTTTTACACAACATTTATGTAAAAATACCGAATTTTTACTAGTGCAAGATTACAGTAGAATACATGTTACGCCACCGGTCACTCAACCAGTCGTTTGTAGGCTGGGCTAGCGAGCTAGCAGTGGCACAGAACAGTCACGTAATGTGACGAGAATGAATTTAAAAGTAGGCTATAAAAACACACTAGGAACACTGACGACATCGGCAACCATGCACCATGCATTATTAGTTTAATGTAATCTTTAAATTCAGGCTCGTCACATTAGTAACTTTGTTCTGAACAGAACTGGGTGTGCAGACACATCCGAAAAGTTTCTCCTCCATCTTGAAATTGTAAAACCTAGAAATGTTTATCATGACCAACGGTTGCTACGTTACAAGAAACAAGAAACCAATCCGAGTGGCCAATGCTAGCGTTTTCACGCTCCTCATTTACATAAAGTTGAGAAAACTTTATGCGCCGCCCGCTCCGCTCCGTTAGACATTAGACCAGCGCTATTCATTTGGCGGCACGCGGGCCACATGCGGCCCGGAAGCAACCTCCGAGTGGCCCAGCCCGTGGTCCCGTCAAAAACATACATTCCTATGTAAATTCATACAGTAGTACAGACCACGTCGCCTTGCAACACGCGAACAATGCAGAGCGTGCCGGTAGTGCGGGCCGGTAGTAGCCTAGATTACTATCAATATGTCTTTCTCAACACTGAAACGTAAAATTGACAATGAAAACCGTCAGTTTAACCCTGCCTGGACTGATAAATACTTGTTTATTTTACCGCCACATCCAAACGCCAAACCGATGTGTTTAATTTGTAATGAGTGCATTGCAGTACTTAAAGATTAGAATGTGCGGAGGCACCACGTTGAGAAACACCAGACTTTCCACACCAATTTCCCTGAGGGATCTCAAGAGAGGGCTGCAAAAGTGCAGAGTTTGACTCAGACCCCCACCCCTCGCCCCTTGGCTTGAGGCAACGACCCCGGTGGATTTAGTAGTGATGGGTCGTTCGCGAATGAGCCGGCTCTAAGAGGCTCTTGTAGGTGAACGTCGGGAGCTGGCTCGCATATCTGAAGAGCCGACTCTTTTTAATAGATTAATATAGCCTATAAAAATGTAATCATTATGGACTCCGCCAGGGCTGCCCTCTGTCACCGATTCTGTTCATAACTTATATGGACAGAATTTCTAGGCGCAGCCAGGGCGTTGAGGGGGTACGGTTTGGTGACCTCAGGATCGGGTCGCTGCTTTTTGCAGATGATGTGGTCCTGTTGGCTTCATCGGGCCGTGACCTTCAGCTCTCACTGGAGCGGTTCGCAACCGAATGCAAAGCGGCTGGGATGGGAATCAGCACCTCCAAATCTGAGGACATGGTTATCGACCGGAAAAGGGTGGAGTGCAATCTCCGGGTCGGGGAGGAGATCTTGTCCCAACCGGAGGAGTTCAAGTATCTCGGGGTCTAGGAAGGATGGAGCACGAGATCGACAGGCGGATCGGTGCGGCGTCCGCAGTGATGTGGGCTCTGCATCGGTCCGTCGTGGTGAAGAAGGAGCTGAGTCAAAAGGCGAAGCTCTCTATTTACCAGTCGATCTACGTTCCTACCCTCACCTATGGTCACGAACTGTGGGTCGTGACCGAAAGAACGAGATCGCTGAGATCGATGAGTTTTCTCCGCAGGGTGTGCGGGCTCTCCCTCAGAGATAGGGTGAGAAGCTCAGTCATCCGGGAGGGGCTCAGAGTAGAACCGCTGCTCCTCCGCGTCGAGAGGAGCCAGCTGAGGTGGCTCGGGCATCTGATCAGGATGCCTCCTGGACGCCTCCCTGGTGAGGTGTTCTGGGCACGTCCCACTGGGAAGAGGCCCCGGGGAAGACCCAGGACACGCTGGAGGGACTATGTCTCTCGGATGGCCTGGGAACGCCTCGGGGTCCCCCAGGAAGAGCTGGTGGAAGTGGCCAGGGAGAGGGAAGTCTGGGCCTCCCTGCTTAGGTTGCTGCCCCCGCGACCCGACCCCCGGACAAGCGGCAGATGATGACGATGATGATGATGACAAATACAATAGGTTTCCTCCTGATGGAGGAATCCTAATTACAAAGACACACACACATTGAGGACAACATTGCTGAACTTATAGAAGCAGCACACGGATAATGTTCTACATCTTAAAATGTACCTTCACATTATACATTTTCATGAAGAGAACATGATCATCTTTTTCTGAAGAATGAAACTATTCTTGCCCAAATGCTTTGTGAATATAATAGAAGAGAATATTATAAAAAAAAACATTATTTTCCAGTCAGACGTGTTGGTCAAACCCTCTCTCTGTTAGTTAGTAATGTAAAGAATCTTGTGACTGTCAACCATGGAATCCCACAGTTAATGTTTGAGTCACCAGAAAACATGATTGAAAATAATTGTATTATGAGAAAAAGACTGGCACTGTGTGGAACAGACTGACTTTGTATGTTGGTTGTGTAAAAAAAAAAACGAGAGAGAAAAAAAAAAGTTTTGCATGTGAGCTCTGCTGTTGGATATAAGACTGAAAAGGTGGCCAAATGGATTTAGTTTGAGTGAGTGAGACGGAGGGTGAGACGGAGGGAGAGACTATCAGGTAAGGCCCTCAATTGATTTTACTTTCAAAGTGGGCTGGATTATACCATCCATTAGGGGAAGTGAGACTTGTTTTCACAAGTTCAGTTTTTAAGTTTTCCAATGCTGTGAAAGTCGAGGCCAAATAGTTCTGTGTTCACAATCAGTGGTTGTAAACATTTTGTGTGTTTGGATGTTTGTGCTGGTAACTTGATTGCTGGTATTTCGACTTTTGTGTGAAAAAGCATAAGATGCACACACACACACACACACACACACACACACACAAAACACAAACATGTTTTGCTGACCATTAGAGCTGAGAACAACAGTTCTCAACAGTTTAGTTATTAGTAAAGTCTGATCACCTGAGTTCTTTTGAGTTTACACATTGCTCACACATGCCTTATTTAAACATTGTTTATGTTTTATTTCACACCTTTTATGTATGCAGAACCCACAGCATCATTTTCTCTTCTCTCATTCCTCCCTCTTCTTTCCCCTATTTTTCCCCCTCTTTCTTTCTCTTCCACCTCCACTCCCACTATGCCTCGTGTCACTTTCTCCTGCCCCACTGCTCTCTCCCTCAATCCCCTGGTTCATCTCCTCCCCTCCCTCCCCCCCACCATGCCATACACTTCTGTCCCTTCTCTGTTCTGGGAGCCTTACATTCTGTCTGGGTACCGGCCCCCTGGCCTGCCCTGGCGTTACTACCTCCTCAGCCTCCTGCAGGTGCACAACGAAACAGTCAACGTGTGGAGCCACCTGCTGGCTGGAGTGTTTGTGGCACTGAGGGTGGTGCTGTTTTCTGTGATGCGTGGCGGGGTACTGTAATCTAAAATTATTTATTTTCACTGCGTTATTTTAATGTCTGTATTTGCTTGTGGTGGTGGTGGTGTTATGTGGTGGTGTTTATGTTCTTTCCCAGGGCTTACTGGGGGTAAGACTGAGTGGTCCAGAGGGTTGGGGTCTGGGTGTGGACCTGTCTTCTCTGCCCCTGGCTCTCTACCTTTTCTCCTCTCTCACCTACTTGCTCTGCAGTGCTGCAACACACCTGCTCCACTCACACTCTGACTCTGCTCACTTATCCTTCTACTTCCTGGATTCTGTGGGCATGGCGGTCTACCAGTACGGCTGTGCCATGGTGCTCTATTTCTATAGCTCCACCCCCACTTGGCAACACAGTGGAGTAGCAGAGGTAGGTAGTGGGAGGCTGGATTGGAGGAGACAGGCATTTAGTCTTCAGTCTGGTTGCTGAATCCTTTCGGTCTCTCATCTCCTCTTCTCCCCTCCTCTCCTCCTTTTTCTTCTTCTCTCTACCTCCTATCTCTTATTTTTCTCTCCCAGGTCTTTCTCCCATCAGCAGCTCTGCTAGCATGGTTGTCATGTGCCTCCTGTTGCTTTTCCAAGCTGCGTTACCTCTGCCCATACCCTCTTAGCCGCAAGCTATGCCAGCTGGTGCCCACCGGCCTGGCTTACCTACTAGTATTCAGCCCTGTAGCCCATCGCATAGCAAACCAGCTCTGGGGATACACCTTTGCACTTCCACTCCATTGCCTGCAGGTGGGATGTTATCCTTTCATTTTAAATAAAAAAATGTGTTTTGCATCTTATCTTCCACAGATGATTACAGTTTTTTCCAATTGCTTAGACACAAAAATGTCAAATAACACAATGTTAAATTATGTCACTTACGTAAGTGACATAATCTTACATTTCTGTGTCTATTGTAGAAAAGTGTGTTTAGGGATTTGCAAAACACTGTGTGTAGTATTTTGCAAATAGTGTGAGGCTGAGAATGTGCTTATAGTTGTGCAAATCGCAGTTTTGCTCCTTGAGTGTCAGGTTTCACTAACTGTGTGTTATTTGAAAATGTTGTGTCTAAACTATTGGAAAAAAACTGTAACCATTTGATACTTGACCCCTGAAACCACTTCTTCCTACCACCAGGGGATGCTGTTTCTCTTGGCAGCCTTCTTCTTCTTCTTCCCCATTCCAGAGTGTTGCTTTCCCGGGCGCTGTGATATCATTGGTCACGCCCATCAGATCTTTCACCTGCTGCTGTGTCTCAGCACACTGGCCCAACAGGAAGCAGTGTTGGAGGACTTCCTGTCACGACGGGCGTCCCTGGTGAAGGAGCATGGGGAGTGGTATCTTTTATTGGCAGGGGTGTCCTTCCCTCTGCTGGTGCTGCTTTGTTCAATGACTGCCATCGCTATGAGAACACAAGCTCACACACACCTGATGCTGAGGAGAGGTAGAGGAGGAGGAGAAGACGATCATGAAGGAGGGACAGGGGCACACATGAGACAGATGAGGATGGATGAATAGAGGAGGAGGGTGGAGATAGAGGAGAGACAGAATTTTTTTTAATGAATAGCAAAAACAGAAATAGTTTTCTGTTTATAATTTGTTATTTAAAACAGCTACACTCAGTCACTGAAACTGTAGCTTAAACATTGACTCTCTAAACATAAAATACATATCACAAATCAAATATAAAATGTAATAATAAATGCTAATTACAATTGTAAATTTACCTCAAGATAGTTTGCCATTTATTGATACTATAATGAGAGTGTAAAGGCCGATTTATACTTCTGCGTTTTTACGGAGACAGAGACACGGAACGCCCTCTCCGTCAAGGAACTCCCTCTCCGTGCCCTCTCTGAGCCCCTCGGAGAGCTCTACGTGCACCTCCTGATTTTCCTGAGTATCCGTCCGTCCGTCATTTTACAGATACCCCTTGGCTGTGATTGGTACGTATTAAGAACCGCTTGCGTCAGGGGCGGGGTTGCCGTGACCAACAAGAGAACAAAATCCTTTGACTGCCATTGTTGTACGTTTTTACAATTCATATTTCAGCTAAACAGTACTTGTAAATCAGCATCTGAATTAAAATGTGACGAGAAATGGGCAGTGTAGTTGCTGAAAATGTGCTTATTTTATTGATGAAACGGCTAATTTGTAAATTTGCTATAACTTTTCGATAACCTAGCTAGCATCGCAGTGCAGCGCCACCTGCTCTTCTGGCAGTGAATTGTTTTCAGCACCCACAGCCTTCGGAGTACTATAAATTCAACCAATCCGTCCGACTCCGTGCGTGCGTCTGTCCGTAACGGAGTCGGAGAAGTATAATTCGGCCTTATATCATCAAGGACATGTCATTGGTGGCCAAGCCGCGAAGCGGCGAAGCCACCTTAAAGGGGTGATTGACTGGGTTTTGGGGGTATTTCACACTGTTCTTTAAGGTCTCCGAATAGGGTATGTAACATTGGTGGGGCTGAAAATGGCCCGGGTGCTGTTCTATGCCCCCCTGATGCTTCCAGTGAATTTGTCCCAGGAAAAAACGCTAGGTTTTGTCCTTTTATGGTATGCTCATGAATATATAGATGAGCTGCGCACTGATTGGTTGGTCTACAATGAGTGAAGCTGCGGAGCAAAGACGCAACACGGCCAACACTCACTGAAACATGAAGGTGGAGACTTGAAATAAAAACGTACAAATAAATCTATTGTGTCTACACAACAGTGTTTTCAACAGATTGACTAGATATCATTTGAAATGATTATGTTAGTTGTTTCCACTTCTGTTGTCAAAGCAAACAGGATCGACTTAACTAGGTGGGTAACGTTAGCACTACAGCTTAGCAAACAAACTATCGTGATTCAACTCAGCTTCAGTTAGCTTTAGCTATCTTGCTGAAAAAAAGATCTGGACAAACATGCATCTTGAATTGTAGATTTACATGACAACACAGGTTATTTATTTGAATGAAACACAGTCAGGAACATGAAATAATGTTCGCCCCATTGCCAGTAAACTAAATCATCATACATTCTACCGATGCTAGATACAGGCACGATACGTTAGCATTGCTAATAACTTAGCGACAACATCATACTACAGCTTGCAGCTGTGATGAACATAAGGTCGGAACAGCACCTCTTTTCAGCTTTATAGCAAATCCTGCTTTACATTGTCCCAGGTTTTCAAAACTGTCCTCGGTGAAATGGTTCGAGCAAATGTGTAATTGAGGGTCGAACTGCACAGGGATCTTCTCATAGACAAACATCACAGGCCGTCGAGTGTTTGGTTCCATGGGAAGATTCTGAAAAGTGCCAGCATTCCCTGTACAGGCTGGAACACTGCATTTACGACCATAGTCCATTTTCAATAGCCTTGAAAAACGTTCTTGTTAACGTTCTTCTTCTTTGTAATTCCGTGGAAGTACACAGAGCAGCGCGCAGCAAATTTTGGGGCGTGACAAAGGTACAGACTAGAGCCAAAAAAGGTGGAGCCTTTGGTGGCTTTTTCAAAACCTACCGTTTTACAGCTACATTTCTTAATTGTGAGATTTGCATAGGAAAGAGGTGTCAATGGCCTTTGGGGTTCACTGTACGTCCATTTTACCCACTGAACTGTCATTATTCAACTGTGACAAGGTAAATTCGGTTCTGCAATCAATGACCCCTTTAAAGATCCTGTAAAGTGGACCTGGAACGAGTTTTAAGTTCGCCACACCACAGAATAATGTGTTATTAACTACCTATCCAAATTCGAATGAAAAAATAACACCGACAAGTATGTTAAATTAGGTTTTGAAATCGTGAAAAAATCAGCAGTCTTCTCTGCTTGAGACTGGGGGGGCGTGTCGCCTGAAGGAGCTGAAGCTCCGCCCCTCGCTGCCTAGTGCCTACCTCCGACACAGATAATGGACGCTATGTCAAGCCGACAGAACCGTTTAGAATTAGAATGTATTTGTTCAATGAGTGAAACATACAGATGCATATAAATGAAATGTTCCCCTGAGCTGTAACAGTAAAAATGGACACCAGAGACAGCAGACAGTGAGCTCTCCAACTAGGCTACTTCTAACACATTAGCTATTTCACCAAAATACCATCATTCTACACCGAGTAGCCTAATATCAATTTAGCAGTTTGCACTAACTCATAGCAGAGATACCTGCTTTCCAGATACCTCTGGAAAAGTTATGTAGTACTGTATAATTATAACAAGCACACAGAACTGAGTGATGAACTGCTGGCGGCGGTGGATGGTCCAGGTGCAACCGGAGGATGAACAGCCGGAGGGGCGATGCTCGGTACGGCTCCGCGCTGCAAGAGAAGCCGTGTGTTGGTGAACCCCGTCTGTCTCTGGTCCATGTTAAAACTGTCCGCCGTGAAATGGTCAGTGCAGAGGCGACGGTTGGAGTTTATCCGAAGCTTTCCATGAGCGTGGCTCTTCACAAAATCTATCCACCTATTTTTACTTTCATTATCAATAGGGAACTTAAATGGCGTTGCAGCGCAGCTGGAGTTCTTGCATCCAGGGAAGATACAGTTGCGGGTGGTGGGAGACATCCTGAAGCTAGCTAGCTAGCTGATGTAGGCTACAATAACAGTACAGCAGGAGGATCCATTCAGTGATCTGACGTAGATAGGGCGAAATGACGTAGTTAGGGCATTTTTGGGCTTCGCCCATTAAAATCTGATCTGAAAACGGAAAATAAACTGTTCTTCGGTTTAACTCCACATTTCAGTGTGAAAAAGTTTTAGCGCTTTGCACATGCTTTCAGGAAATCATTTCACACGTATATAATGTACTTAGAAGCAAAACATGGAATTTACTTTACAGGATCTTTAAGTGTTTCTACCTTTTCTTCTTAATGGGCGGAGCTAGTTCAGGCATGGAACTCGGGCAGTGCGTGCCATATCACCCATCGCCGTGTTCTCAGCCCATAGGCTTAGCTTGATAGGCGGCGCTATAAAGTCGCACACATGCACGCACACGGGTCCTCGATTACCCTTGTGTTCTGCGCTGCTGCCATTGCTGGTCGCTCCCCGTTCTCTGTGTTGTGTTGGCCTGTCTGTCGTTCGCGTTTCCCTGTCCGTCTCTTCGGTCCCGGACAGCGTGTGCGTGTTTTGGGGATCTGAACGAAGGTTTTGAGCTGCTTCCCGATGATTCTTAAAGAATATATTGTGCTTATTAAAGTTATGCATTGTGCTTATTAAAGTTATGAACTTAGAAGTGTGCTCAGGCTTAAACATTGGGTCTCACACTGAGTGTGGGAAGCAGGCTGTTCTTTGTGTCTCTATCTCTTCATTTTCAGAAACAACCTTGAAACTGAGTGGAGATGGCACCCGAGCAGGTGGGACGCGCGTAGGCAAGAACAACTCCCTGACGCACGAGAGAACAAGCTGAACCCTTTTTTGATACTTGTGTTTCAATTGCACTGTATACATATATGCTGGGGAGGGACAGATAGCCAGTTGGACTTCGTGAACCAGCCCAAACTCTGTTGCGGGTAGGGAAACTTAGACAACCCCAGAGCTCTGTACTTGTTGATTTCCAACTGCTGCATTAAAGCTGATATTATCGGACCTCTGTGACTCCAGACCACTCTTTCTAGAACACAGATTTGTGTCATTGAATACTATCATTACATATTGGAATAGACACAAAGATTTTGAATCCTTCAAATGGTGACCCCGACGCGGAAAAGAGGGAGTCCAGAGGGTTCCAGCCCGACCGACGGATCGGGGGAGAGACCCATACACCGGTACGAGGAGGCAGACGTAATCGTCAGAGGCCTCAACATAAAAAAAAGGTAAGCAGACACCTGTTAATTCAAAGTACTGCTATTCGGAACTGAGAACCAAATTTAGACGATTACTATGTTTCATCGTACCTAATCAAACCAACAGTGGTGGGAAATCAACCGTTTTTAAGTTTTGTCTTTGTCAAGGGGAGGTTAGAGTCCTCTCCAAAAGGGTGGAAGTCCCTACACGTTTGTCTTTGTCAAGGAGAGGTTAGAGTCCTCTCCAAAATGGTGGAAGTCCCTACACGTGTTTTGTCTTTGTCAAGGAGAGGTTAGAGTCCTCTTCAAATGGGTGAGAGTCCCTATACGTGTTTTGTCTTTGTCAAGGAGAGGTTTGTAGTGAGGTCCACAAGACCACACGGAGCCAACATCTTGCCACACCTGAAGAGTGATTCAATCACATCAGACAAACCTAATCAGCCCTTGTGACACCCTCAGTATGCTGATTACCCACCAAACGCCGATGCAAAGGAACCATAGAATGGGGGGGGGGGACCTCCCCAATCTACCTAATCAGCTCTCCTGCTAGCTTGCAAGCTTCAAAGGGCCTGATTTAGACAACACGTCTCCAGCGACCATTTGCTATCCGTTTCGGCGGCGATTTGAACAAAGAACATACCTTGATCAGAACTTTTGAGGAAAGTTCTTGAGACTTCACCTTTACCACAAGAGTACAAGGTGGAGAATTATGAGAGGGATATTTGTGTTATGTTTGTTACTTTGTTTTAATGTTGTGTTCACTGAAATCTTGATTCTAGTAACAACTCCTTCTTCCTGAAAGATAACCACGTCATTCTTGGTATCTACACGACGCTATCATAATAAAACAATCATTCAACTATATTTTGTAACTGTACCAAGATGTCCAGAACAATATTTGAACCATCGAATGAACCAGCCAGAGATCATATCACACCTTTGGTAGGTGTGAAGGAAGGAGGGGGGAGTTGAGAACCCAGCTTCCCCCAATCCACATCTGACCCCAGACAATGATTTGTAAGGATGTAATCACTGACTGTACAATTTCTGCCTTTCTTTAAGTTAGACCATTTCATTCTGTTCATTGAAACCAATCTCTCATATCAAACCCATAATCCAACTTTTCATAAGATCTGTTTACCTTACTTGAATAAATTCATTGTTTATAATACTCGCGTTATCCCTCACGTTATCTGATCTGCTCTACTTTCATAGAATCCACTACTTAAGATTAGACTGATTATTACGAAGGCTATTATTCAATAAGGTTTCCTCTGTCCCTTTAACAAATAAGAGGTGGTGCCCCCAAGAACTACATACTTTATTATAAATTAAGTATTGCTAATCTTAAACGAGCAAACCCCGCTACAGGTTAGAGTCCTCTTCAAAAGGGTGAGAGTCCTAACACGTGGTTTGTCTTTGTCAAGGAGAGGTTAGAGTCCTCTTCAAAAAGGGTGAGAGTCCCTGTAGGCCTACGTGTTTTGTGTTTAAAAAAGGAGAGGTTAAAATACACTCCAAGGGTTAGAGTCCCTGAACTTGTTTTGTGTAAAGGGTTAGAGTCCCTGAGGTTAAGTGTCCTCTAAAGTCCTAAAAAGGGTTAGAGTCCCTGAGGTTAAGTGTCCTCTAAAGTCCTAAAAGGGTTAGAGTCCCTGAACTTGTTTTGTGTTGAATAAAAATAGAGAGGAGTGTGGTGTGGTTTTTTTCTTTGACCAAGAAGTTACAGAAATCCCGAGGAGAGTTGGAGAAAGGTGGGGGCTAAAAGAGTCCCATTACTTGAGATCTTACAAAGGTGATCCCAGAGGGTATAGTTCTGCATAATTATGTGAGTATTAATGCTGATAGATGTGTTCATTTAGATGAATCCCAAGTTTGGTGGTTAACAAATGCGTGATCAACATTTGTTATAATTCCTAGCCAAACAGGGAGGTTTTTTGAAGCCTTTCCGACCAGAACTTGGATTTATAGGCGGAAAATCTGTGATGTGTGATGGTATTCAGTAAAAATGCAGAAATTGAACCCCTGGTTTATAAATTGGTTCTAATACAATTGGAAGAGTTATACTAGAGCAAACCAGCTGTGTTGGTCAAAGAGTGGTTTGAGGAAATGTATGTGAAAAATTATGAGGAAGCAATTGGAAAGTTACATAAAGGATTGGTTAAGAGAGGATCATGGAAGGTTATGAAATTAAACAAGAGAAAGTTTTGTGGATGTGAAGAGATGATTGGTTTAAACACTGATGTTTTGAAGAGGAAACTATGAATATACTTTGAGGGTATATGGGCTAACATTTTAAGTCAAAATAGTAAAATCTAGGGTTTTTAAGAGTTTTGATAAAGGTATTAGATGTAATTTGGCTAAAAATGAGCAAGAGAAAAAACTAAATGTATTTTTATTTGGAGTTTAATTGTAATTTGGTTTTAAGTTTTATTTGAGAGTTTTATCAGAGCCTGGCATACTGTTTGGGATAAAAAGTTAGGCTGTGATAATGTTGTATTAATAAATGGTATTAGTGCATGAAGAGGGTTATTATAACATTCAGTTCTGAAATAATTTGGGAAGACTCATCAAGTCTGATAAATTGTGGTTATGATGGTTTGAGCTAATTGGCTCGTTTTGAACTGCAGCAAAACGAGTTATGAAGTTCTACCTATCTGACCTTTATAGAAAATATAGTTGGGAAAAATGTTTGGTTAATAGCTACATTAAGAACATTATCTGGTCTCTATTTCATTTAAGAAGCATACAGATTCTGGTTTGGCATAATGAAAATTGCTTTGATCATATCTTTGATAAAAAGAGATGTGATTTGGTAAAATAGAGAATCTAAAACAATATTGGTCTTAAACTTAACTGTTTTAAAAGACAGAAAAGGTTTTTTGGAGTGAAAGAAATTAGACTAACAGTTGATTTTCTAAAGAAGTGACCAAAGAAACAGATTGTCATTTCTAGGCATGACTAATAGGAGTTGAATATCAAATGATGATGTATTGTCTTATTAGATGCTGTTACATGTGTTTGCTCAACAATAAGAAAACTGAAGGGTCAATACTGTCTGGTAATTATAGATATGTTTACAGTGGATTGAAATCTTTCCCAGTCCTGTACCAGATGCATTAACAACATTTGAATTGAATTATGGAAGATCATAATTCCACAACTTAAACCTAATGCTCACGAGAGAAGAGATGTCTTCTGCTAAATTCTGTTCCAGGTGAAGCAGTAAACCAAAGAGTGGAGGAGTCAAACGAGGAGATTGGGTATTGATTAAAGTTATCAATGAAAGGAGGGATCTTATGAGATTTGTGTTTGTTGTCACACCCTAAAAGGGTGTGAAAGGAGGGATTTATTTGAACTTTAAAAATATCCACTTTAAATCCTCAAATGGGTTCTTGATTTCAATATCTGTGTTTAATCATTGGTGTTCGACTGTTCGCATCTCATTTGACTCAGTTAATGTTTGATCATGGGAGATAAAGTGATGCTGGGACTGTAACTCTTTTCTGCTTCAGGACGAGTCAGACCGGCGGGTCTGACTACCTAACCCCTGTTCTAAGGCCCCATTCCCCTGGAGACCATGTCCCTCCCCTTTCTCACTGGATGATCTACCCCTTCCCCTTGGAGACCCTGCCCCATCTGCCCCTATGCCTCATCAGACCTATGAGTGGTCAGCCCCCCCCCCCCTTCCCCTTGAAGACCCTGTCCCACCTGCCCCAAAACATCATCAGATGTTCGGGGAAGCCTGTTGTACATTTATGGACAGGACCATTCAAGGTCATCGAGAGAACCTTGCACGCCCTAAGGGTGCTGGGGAAAGGAAGTATGTGGTACCACTGGAGCATGTGTTGTGCTGCTCCAGAATCCAGTTGTACGTTGCAGGAGTTGGTGGAGAAGGGCCAGGAGGGCCAGTGAACCTTTTGCTATTGCTACGAATGTGAGAGTCCGGAAAAGAGGGTTACGACTAGGTCAAGAGTGATACTGCTTGACCACACTAGAATAGTACTGGACTAAGAAGGTTTCCGCTATTTTACTTAAGAGTGGGCTATATCAATATCAACATGATTGTTGCTGTATCCCGTGTATCAGGTCCCTGTGCAACCAGATCATTGTCTCAGCTGTGGAGAACCCAAAGACGGGGTTCCAAATGCCATTGCTGGGGCTGGCTGACCAGGACAAGGAGGCGGTGGTTGGTTCGGGCTATGTTGATTGATCTCTGGTGTTTTCAGAGATCAAAAGAGGGATTAAAGAATATGTTGTGCTTATTAAAGTTATGCATTGTGCTTATTAAAGTTATGAACTTAGAAGTGTGCTCAGGCTTAAACATTGGGTCTCACACTGAGTGTGGGAAGCAGGTTGTTCTTTGTGTCTCTATCTCTTCATTTTCAGAAACAACCTTGAAACTGGGTTGAGATGGCACCCGAGCAGGTGGGACGCGCGTAGGCAAGAACAACTCCCTGAACCCTTTTTTGATACTTGTGTTTCAATTGCACTGTATAAATATATGCTGGGGAGGGACAGATAGCCAGTTGGACTTCGTGAACCAGCCCAAACTCTGTTGTTAACTTAGACAACCCCAGAGCTCTGTACTTGTTGATTTCCAACTGCTGCATTAAAGCTGATATTATCGGACCTCTGCGACTCCAGAGCACTCTTTCTAGAACACAGATTTGTGTCATTGAATACTATCATTACATATTGGAATAGACACAAAGAATTTCAATCCTTCATTAGACTTCCGGCTCTTCCGGTCGTTTTTATTCCAGTCAACATTTACAAAACTATCTCCCCCAATAATTTTTGTTCGATTCTCGAACCTGGCTCATACTACTAGATTTTTCATAGAAGAATTTTTCCTGATTTTTGCTAAGTTTGAAACCATTTCGAAATGGGTAAACTAGCACCCCATTTATTTGCTTACGTCAATAAAAGTTGCCTGCAAATGTGCTCGCGGATAGTAACAGGGCACGAGCACAAAAGTTCACATTGGCCGATAGCGGATTTACCTGGAGCTGAATGAGCCATATTGAATGAGCACAGGGAGAAATGGCTTGAGTTGCCTGCCCTGTTGTAGCAAGTTTAGCAAATGCTAAAAATAGCAAATACATGAAATGTTGTTAACCCTCGTGCTGCCTTCGGGTCACATGACCCAAAGGTTCATAACGAACCATCGTTGTGTTTACCCAATTTTACCCAATACAAAAACAAATTAAAATAATTTTCTTTTAACCTTTGCAATGTGGGGGGTCTGAGACAGCCCAACGGTTAAAAGAAAATGCTTCACTTTGTCTTTGTATGCGGTAAATCTGTCGCAATACGACGGTGGGTCACAATGACTGATGGGTCAGAATGACCCGAAGATAACACAAGGGTTAATATAGTTTATTCCCGTTATTTTAAAACAGATTAGATTTTTCTGTCAAGAATGTTTTTACGTTCATGACATGATGGCAAATATTTTTATTATGTTAAGCGTGAGCATAGATTGTTGACATGTCTATCTGGAGCAAAGACGAAGATTAATACTTTAACTGATAACCACAATAAGAAATGATATAAATATGATTAGTCTTGCCTTCAGAAGCGTTTGTTAAACACACCCATTATTTTTTTTTTTATCGTGTCATCAAGCCAGCCTGCTTTTGTGGGACAATGACGGTCCTCAGTGACTGTTTCACCCCCACTTATATCTGATGGAAACTTCTTGTATATAGGCCTAGTTCTGTTAATATGCCCCTTTCAAAGGCAAATGTTAAATAAAGTGTATTTTAGACACACTTCTCAATCTTTTATTTATTACATTACATACATGTTAGATCACGTTATATCCATTAATAGGCGTTTGGTTTTGTAGAACATATAAAACACAGGCCACATTTCTACACTGATATGTAAATTGAGGGCAGTGTGAATTTCGTGGAATTTCGTTTGAAAATACAGTTGACAGTAAGCTATGGTAAGTCTGCATTATAGAAGATTTCTGTTACCAAAATAACTATTGAGCTTTCTTTGCCTGGCGAGAACAACGACGGAGCTAGGTGTTCATGTTAAAAGTTTATTTAATCCGATACAATGGTTGGAAATCATACTCAAATCACAAGAAAAAAAGCGACATATGTGATGAGTTCCATCTAGAATAGCCCTATATTTAGCCCTATAGCCTATTTCTAACAACCAAGTGAAATGAATACTATACAATGACAGCATACATTTACGTAAAGTTTGCATCATGTCTCTGATTCTTATCGGACTTGTACCCCATTCTGCCACTGCAATGGCTTAGCTCACACGTTCGCAACCATATAAATCTATGCTCGCCACTGGCTGTCGCAAAGTATGACGTGTACAGCTAGTTGCAAGCGTGCACGAGGTCTCGGAGCCAGCCATAGAAAAAGATGTCCGCTTTCCTCTATGGCTCTGCTCGGAGCTAGGGAAAAAAAGAGCCACTGTTTAAAGCTAGACCGGAAGAGTCGGAAGTGGAAAGATGGCGCGGTCCAGTTTCGCGCTCTCGCTTGCCTCACTGCGCCACTGAGCACTTTTCATAGAAATTAATGACTCTAGCTAGACTATCTGTAGTCGGCATTAGAAGGTAAGCTTCCGAAAAAATAGCCAGAAAACAAATAGCATTCTGGCCTATTGCTAACGCCTGTAGATTATCTATTTGAAATAACTGGAGAAAGGCAGGTGCTAGATACAGGATACGTTAGCATTGCTAATAACTATACCGACAAAATCATACTACAGCTTGCGGTTGTGATGAACGTAAGGTCGGAACGCACCCCTTTTCAGCAACAGCTTCATAGCAAATCCTGCTTTAGCTACATTGTCCCAGGTTTTCAAAACCGTCCTTGGTGAAATGGTTCGCGCAAATGTGTCGAGGGTCGAACTGCACAGGGATCTTCTACGCTACGGTAGACAAACATCAGCCATGCCCGTCTAGTCAATGTTAGCTACTCTAGCTCATCTGCTTTTTATTAACGCTGATTTGCAAGGATTGCAAGAACAGCCATAGCGAAAACACCTAGACTGTAGGCATGTAAACTAGTTTAGCTTGCTAACGCAAGAGCATAGGTAGAATGTGTGATGATTTAGCCTAGTTTATTGGCAATGGGGCTAACGTTGTTTCATGTCCCTGACTGTTTCATTCAAATAAATAACCCGTGTTGTTATGTAATGTTCACGATGCATGTTTGTCCAGATCTTTGTCAGGTTATTTTTCAGCAAGATGTCTAGAGCTAGCTAACTGAAGCTGAGTTGAATCACTATATAGTTTGGTTGCTATAAGCTGTAACGTTCTACCCACCTAAGTCAATCCAGTTTGCTTCGACAACAGAAGTGGAAACAACTAACGTTATCATTTCAAATGATATCTAGTCAATGTGTTGAAAACAGTGTTGTGTAGACACAATAGATTTATTTGCGCGTTTTTATTTCAAGTCTCCACCTTTGGTGTTTCAGTGAGTGCTGTTGGCCGTGTAGCGTTTTTGCCCCCCAGCTTCACTCGTTGAAAACCAACCAATCAGCGGGCAGCTCATCTAAATATTAATGAGCATACCATAAAAGGAGAAAAGCTAGTGTTTTTTGCCGGAACAGCACCCGGGCCATTTTCAATCCAACCAATGTTACATACCCTATTCGGAGACCTTAACCCTTGTGCTGCCTTCGGGTCACATGACCCAAAGGTTCATAACTTACCACCGTTGTGTTTACCCAATTTAACCCAATACAAAAACAAATAAAAATAATTTTCTTTTAACCTTCACAATGTGGGGGGTCTGTGCTTTGCCTTCGGCAAGGGCACAACCTTTGTTCTCTCACATATACATTTATTCTGGTTACTTTTTGCCCCCCTAAGCCTCAGTCAATATTTGGACTACATAGACAACAGACAAAAGCGATTGAGTTGCTTGTATTTTTATTTACGTTCCGTTGCACGGTTAAAGTAGAAATTAAGTTTTTGTGGTGAAAAGTGAAGCTAACGGTGGCTAATTTGCTAGCCACAGTCACTGACGCTACTAACGTCACGAAAACTCACGTGACTATCTCTAGCAGAACATTAGTTTAGCAACTCGTTAACTTCTGGGAGATAGCTACCCTTACAAAAAAGAAGTATACTTAAAGTTTAATTTGTAAGTATACTTAAGTCTACAAAGTATACTATTATCATGGTACCTAAAGTATACTAGCAGTGTACTTATTTATATACTATTTTTGTACTAAGTAAACTGAATTGGTCCACTTTTTAGGTCATTTAGTACACTTTAAAGTACACTTATAGTGTATTTGAATTTTGCTTTTGAATACTGTAAAGTAGCCTGTGTAGTGCACTTTTTGTTTATGAAGTATACTTCCTAAAGTACTTCAAAATATACTTTGGAATACTTTCAAATGCACTTTCAATTAATGTAAGTACTTAAAGAAGTAAACTTAATAAATGTCAATTTACTATGATTCACTATAATATTTATATGTTTAGGGGCCCCTCCAACCCCACCGATCTTGCATCACTTGACGAGAACGGGGCCCTCGCAAAGTGACACTTATTATTAACTGAAAAAAGCTAATTCCTGCGTGTGGTCTCATGCTGCTTTAATCCAGCTCTTCTTATCAAGCGTAACAGTCATTTAACTCATGGTTACAATGGTAAACCAGCACAACAATGACAATTACCACGCAACAAAACACTACATTCTAAGCAGACACAATAAAAAAAAACTAAATTCATGAAGTTACATTTTTATTTCGAACAAACTGCAAATTTATCAGCAAATTTTAACACTATTTACCGCCTTGCATCATGGGAATTGACCAGCCAATGAGCCACGCTATCTTCATTTTCTTCTTAAGTCAGTTTGACAGTATAACTCGTTTTTTTCATTAACCTTTTCATGTTCCTGTTAAATTTGCCTGAAAACGCCTAAACAGCATACCCAAAGTAAATTGGAAGCTGTTCTTGAACCATTTGGAGTACATGCATGTAAATGATCTCTTTTGAAAGCTGACACTCTGAAGTTATGTCCCCTGTTGTCAGGACCCCTGTCAGTCCTTCTAGTGTTGAGTAATAGAAGCTTGAACACAAGGAAAGTGAAAATTTCTATTTCCGCCTAGATTTTGTTTTGAAAACAGAGGCCTGAAGAGGCCTAGAGGTGGTAGGTATTATCTGGAAGACTAAATTGGACCACAGGTTGAAGCCTTACCCAATTCAAATCAAAAGTCAAACATAATACCACAATATATTCATATTTGACACATGTTTTTATAAGAGTACATCCAGGAATTTTCTAAAAGGGTCTTTTGGAGACTCCAAAATGACCCTTTGTAACCAAGGTCAAGGTCAAATAAAAAGGTATTATTTTTCATAATTGTTATCTCTGGCCCATCTCTGGTACTTAGAAATATCATATATAATAGCTAAATCCCTAATTAGTAATACTGAAACACAAAAACTGAAGCATGAACACATTGGAGTGCTTTATCTGATTCCAAGGATTGGCGCACAAAGAACACTGATTCTGTCAACCATATTGCGCAATCGACTGTTATTTTGAAGGCTCCACAGACGCATACAAATGAGGTATTGGCATTTTCAGCTAGCTGTCAGCTACAAGGCTAACGAGCTAATTTCAGAGCCAGTCGAAGCCAGTTCGAGAAATTTGTTTAGAACGAGTGTGGGGGGGGGGGGCGGGGGGGGGGCAGGACGCACAGACCTAGTTGGCTTTAGAGGGCTGTCAACGGGGCATGGAAGCTCCTATTGGGTCGAACAAGGTGTCAATCAAAAGGGGAGGGTTCAACGGACATTTTGAGACCTTCATTTTGTAAATACTCCGTTGATAAATCGGAGAAAATAACACTTTTATGTGAACAAGTTGTTTCTTCCGTCGGCTAACTTGCATAATGAAACAAAGGATAATGGCTATTCATGAACGTAAAACATTGTATTTGGACGAATTACTTTACATGGTTAGATACTTTGAACCCTTGGGACTTACGCAGATCAAGTTTTGATGGCATGATTTGCACACCTGGACCTATTTGAACAACTTAGGGTGAGTACAACTTTTTTCTTTGGCATTGTTGAAGGAATGTTCACCGGAAAAAGACGTTGACTTTGCTTGCTATTGCGACTTGATCTTGAATTGGTTTATTTCAATGGAAGCACAAGAATCGTAGCTTTCCAACGATGTATAACATGTGTAGCGTCTAAAAAATATATTTTTTAGAATTTAGTGCGTCGTAACTGAGGAAGGGGGAGGCAGCATTTTTGTCTCGCGGGCGAAACAGGAGCGTAAACAGGTTAATACTCCAATTGATAATTATTAGTATCGTATAGGGCTTCAAAATGTTTTGGCCGTAATTAAGGTTACAGCTTCAGTAACAAAAAAGATTCAATGTGCAATGCATAATATATCTTCAGACCAAGCCTCGCAAAAGGTATCCCCTGGCGTTTAGATTTTCGCAACCGTTTGTTAGTTACAGCCAATCAAATTGATGTGGTTGAATTGATGTTGCCGCCATTTTGAATGAATGAATATAACTTTTTTTCGCTACCTCTCCTATAAAGTTTGTCCAATCTTCACCAAATTTGGCACAGATCATCTTCAGACCAAGCCTCACAAAAGTTATCATATGGAATTTTGATTTTCGCAACCGTTTGTTAGTTACAGCCAATCAAATTGATGTGGCTGAATTGATGTGGCCGCCATTTTGAATGAATATAACTTTTTTTCGCTACCTCTCCTATAAAGTTTGTCCAATCTTCACCAAATTTGGCACAGATCATCTTCAGACCAAGCCTCACAAAAGACATCACATGGCGTTTAGATGTTTGCAACTGTTTGTTAGTTACAGCCAATCAAATTGATGTGGCCGCCATTTTGATTGAATGAATATAAAGTTTTTTCGCTACCTCTCCTATAAAGTTTGTCCAATCTTCACCAAATTTGGCACAGATCATCTTCAGACCAAGCCTCACAAAAGACATCACATGGCGTTTAGATGTTTGCAACTGTTTGTTAGTTACAGCCAATCAAATTGAGCAACTGATCCGGAAAATGGGAAATGAGGTCATATCTTAGCCAATCTTTGATGCAATGACTCCAAACTTGGTGTATGGACTCAGGACCCTCTTATTACAGTTTTTTTTATTCGCTTTGGTACTATTTTCACAAGTATGTGGTAAAACCTCACAACTGTTAGTACAAAACTCAAAGCAGATCATCAAAAAGTCTATTTTTTCAAACATGTAATCACATGTTCAATTGACAAAGTACAATGCACAAAATTGCACAATCACTTTTTCACCACACCTAATCAGTGTGTCATCAAAGAAATACCTTTCATATGAAGTAATTGTCTTTCACAATGCAATGCTCACAATACTTTTGATACGCTTCTCATCTAATTTGCGTAAATACATTTGACCAACACTTAATCCAACTGATCTTAATGGTTAATCACTGAACCGTTTGGTAAACCTATATATTTTCATTTCAGCAATAAACAGTATATTGATTTTGAGAACTACAGAAATAAAATTTGTTTTTGTACGAACATATAAATTAACCACACATGATGAATACTCGTTATTGCTACTTGATTTCAGATTGGGGTAACCACAATTGGTCATTACATATACGTAAAAGTGGCGGCGTAAACACTGGCAATTTCTTTCAACATAGCAGGATAGACAGCAAGGAATAGGAAGAGCTCGTGGACAAGGGATCCGTCAGAGAGGTGGACATGGGCACCGTCAGAGAGGTGGGCATGGGCACCAACAGAGAGGTCAGAGAGGTGGGCATGGGCACCAACAGAGAGGTCAGAGGGGTGGGCATGGGCACTGTGACGCCACGAGAGGCTACACAGCCCTCAGCGGGACAGCTCAAAATAGTGCGAGGACACCGGGGTCGAACAAAACAAGGGTTTATTGAAGATCCTCAGGATTAACAAAAAAACTTCAAAATCTTACATAGGATTCCAAAAACGGCGCCTCTTCTAGGCGCAGGACTCCTTCTCTTCACCAAACCCCACTCTGCCCACCTAACTGTGGCTCTCCCTCTCCCTCAACCTTTAGGTCATCAGGGTCTGATCAGTTTCAGGTGTGTGGGAATGCCCCGTTTTTAGGGAGGGATGGAGCTCCCGGCTCCCCCAGCAGAGGGAGCCACAGCTGCTCAGGGCTGCAGCCACCTCCGGGGAATGTAGCACCCCTCCAGGACCCAGCCTCTCGTGATGTCACAGCACCAACAGAGAGGTCAGAGAGGTGGGCATGGGCACCAACAGAGAGGTCAGAGGGGTGGGCAAGGCACCAACAGAGAGGTCAGAGAGGTGGGCATGGGCACCAACAGAGAGGTCAAAGAGGTGGGCATGGGCACCAACAGAGAGGTCAGAGAGGTGGGCATGGGCACCAACAGAGAGGTCAGAGAGGTGGGCATGGGCACCAACAGAGAGGTCAGAGAGGTGGGCATGGGCACCAACAGAGAGGTCAGAGGGGTGGGCATGGGCACCAACAGAGAGGTCAGAGAGGTGGGCATGGGGCCTCTAAATGTTATGTTTTGTTCTCATTTAGTTACATACTGTAATAGAAAGTATACCTATGTATACCTACCTAGTATACCAGAATATTCTAATAATGTCTGGCCTACTTCCACACCCTTTACTTTTTCAATAAAACAAAAAAAAAAAAATATAGAAAATCGCTAATCTCTGAAAATAGCATGAAATCCTTGCTAATCTCAATATCTTTTTCAAATTTGTTTAAAAAAATCTCAAATATACACCAGATTATTCTAATAATGTCTGGCCTACTTCCACACCCTTTAATTTTTCAATAAAACTTTTTTTTAAATGATAGAAAATCGCTAATCTCTGAAAATAGCATGAAATCCTTGCTAATCTCAATATTTTTTTCAAACTTGTGTCAAAAAATCTCAAATATACACCAGATTATTCTAATAATGTCTGGCCTACTTCCACACCCTTTACTTTTTCAATAATTTTTTTTAAAAAATGATAGAAAATCGCTAATCTCTGAAAATAGCATGAAATCCACGCTAATCTCAATATATTTTTCAAATTTGTGTCAAAAAATCTCAAATATACACCAGATTATTCTAATAATGTCTGGTTTACTTCCACACCCTTTACTTTTCCAATAAAGTTTTGAATACAATTCAAATTAATCGCTAATCTATGAAAATAGCATGAAATCTTCACTAATCTAAATATCTTTTTCAAATTTGTGCCAAAAAATATCAAATATACACCAGATTATTCTAATAATGTCTGTCCTACTTCCACACCCTTTACTTTTTCAATAAAACTTTTTAAAAAATCATAGAAAATCGCTAATTTCTGAAAATAGCATGAAATCCTTGCTAATCTCAATATCTGTTTCAAACGTGTCAAAAAATCTCAAATATACACCAGAATATTCTAATAATGTCTGGCCTACTTCCACACCCTTTACTTTTTCAATAAAACTTTTTAAAAAAATGATAGAAAATCGCTAATCTCTGAAAATAGCATGAAATCCTTGCTAATCTCAATATCTTTTTCAAATTTGTTTAAAAAAATCTCATATACACCAGATTATTCTAATAATGTCTGGCCTACTTCCACACCCTTTACTTTTTCAATAAAACTTTTTTTTAAATGATAGAAAATCGCTAATCTCTGAAAATGGCATGAAATCCTTGCTAATCTCAATATTTTTTTCAAACTTGTGTCAAAAAATCTCAAATATACACCAGATTATTCTAATAATGTCTGGCCTACTTCCACACCCTTTACTTTTTCAATAATTTTTTTAAAAAAATGATAGAAAATCGCTAATCTCTGAAAATAGCATGAAATCCACGCTAATCTCAATATCTTTTTCAAATTTGTGTCAAAAATCTCAAATATACACCAGATTATTCTAATAATGTCTGGCCTACTTCCACACCCTTTACTTTTTCAATAAAACTTTTTAAAAAATGATAGAAAATTGCTAATATCTGAAAATAGCATGAAATCCTTGCTAATCTCAATATATTTTTCAAATTTGTTTAAAAAAATCTCAAATATACACCAGATTATTCTAATAATGTCAATTACTTTTTCAATAATGTTTTTAAAAGAATGATAGAAAATCTCTAATCTCTGAAAATAGCATGAAATCCACGCTAATCTCAATATATTTTTCAAATTTGTGTCAAAAAATCTCAAATATACACCAGATTATTCTAATAATGTCTGGCCTACTTCCACACTCTTTACTTTTTCAATAAAGTTTTGAATAAAATTCAAATTAATCGCTAATCTCTGAAAATAGCATGAAATCCTTGCTAATCTCAATATCTTTTTCAAACTTGTGTCAAAGAATCTCAAATATACACCAGATTATTCTAATAATGTCTGGCCTACTTCCACACCCTTTACTTTTTCAATAAAACTTTTTTTTAAATGATAGAAAATCGCTAATCTCTGAAAATAGCATGAAATCCTCGCTAATCTCAATATCTTTTTCAAACTTGTTTAAAAAAATCTCAAATACACACCAGATTATTCTAATAATGTCTGGCCTACTTCCACACCCTTTACTTTTTCAATAAAACTTTTTTTTAAATGATAGAAAATCGCTAATCTCTGAAAATAGCATGAAATCCTCGCTAATCTCAATATCTTTTTCAAACTTGTTTAAAAAAATCTCAAATATACACCAGATTATTCTAATAATGTCTGGCCTACTTCCACACCCTTTATTTTTTCAATAAAACTTTTTTTTAAATGATAGAAAATCGCTAATCTCTGAAAATAGCATGAAATCCTCGCTAATCTCAATATCTTTTTCAAACTTGTTTAAAAAAATCTCAAATACACACCAGATTATTCTAATAATGTCTGGCCTACTTCCACACCCTTTACTTTTTCAATAAAACTTTTTTTTAAATGATAGAAAATCGCTAATCTCTGAAAATAGCATGAAATCCTCGCTAATCTCAATATCTTTTTCAAACTTGTTTAAAAAAATCTCAAATATACACCAGATTATTCTAATAATGTCTGGCCTACTTCCACACCCTTTACTTTTTCAATAATGTTTTTAAAAGAATGATAGAAAATCTCTAATCTCTGAAAATAGCATGAAATCCACGCTAATCTCAATATATTTTTCAAATTTGTGTCAAAAAATCTCAAATATACACCAGATTATTCTAATAATGTCTGGCCTACTTCCACACCCTTTACTTTTTCAATAAAACTTTTTTTTAAATGATAGAAAATCGCTAATCTCTGAAAATAGCATGAAATCCTTGCTAATCTCAATATTTTTTTCAAACTTGTGTCAAAAAATCTCAAATATACACCAGATTATTCTAATAATGTCTGGTTTACTTCCACACCCTTTACTTTTCCAATAAAGTTTTGAATACAATTCAAATGAATCGCTAATCTATGAAAATAGCATGAAATCTTCACTAATCTAAATATCTTTTTCAAATTTGTGTCAAAAAATATCAAATATACACCAGATTATTCTAATAATGTATGTCCTACTTCCACACCCTTTACTTTTTCAATAAAACTTTTTAAAAAATGATAGAAAATCGCTAATTTCTGAAAATAGCATGAAATCCACGCTAATCTCAATATCTTTTTCAAACTTGTGTCAAAAAATCTCAAATATACACCAGATTATTCTAATAATGTCTGGCCTACTTCCACACCCTTTACTTTTTCAATAAAGTTTTGAATAAAATTCAAATTAATCGCTAATCTACGAAAATAGCATGAAATCTTCACTAATCTCAATATCTTTTTCAAATTTGTTTAAAAAAATCTCAAATATACACCAGATTATTCTAATAATGTCTGGCCTACTTCCACACTCTTTACTTTTTCAATAAAGTTTTGAATAAAATTCAAATTAATCGCTAATCTCTGAAAATAGCATGAAATCCTTGCTAATCTCAATATCTTTTTCAAACTTGTGTCAAAGAATCTCAAATATACACCAGATTATTCTAATAATGTCTGGCCTACTTCCACACCCTTTACTTTTTCAATAAAACTTTTTTTTAAATGATAGAAAATCGCTAATCTCTGAAAATAGCATGAAATCCTCGCTAATCTCAATATCTTTTTCAAACTTGTTTAAAAAAATCTCAAATATACACCAGATTATTCTAATAATGTCTGGCCTACTTCCACACCCTTTACTTTTTCAATAATGTTTTTAAAAGAATGATAGAAAATCTCTAATCTCTGAAAATAGCATGAAATCCTTGCTAATCTCAATATCTTTTTCAAACTTGTGTCAAAGAATCTCAAATATACACCAGATTATTCTAATAATGTCTGGCCTACTTCCACACCCTTTACTTTTTCAATAAAACTTTTTTTTAAATGATAGAAAATCGCTAATCTCTGAAAATAGCATGAAATCCTTGCTAATCTCAATATCTTTTTCAAATTTGTGTCAAAAAATCTCAAATATACACCATATTATTCTAATAATGTCTGGCCTACTTCCACACCCTTTACTTTTTCAATAAAACTTTTTAAGAAATGATAGAAAATCGCTAATCTCTGAAAATAGCATGAAATCCACGCTAATCTCAATATCTTTTTCAAATTTGTGTCAAAAAATCTCAAATATACACCAGATTATTCTAATAATGTCTGGCCTACTTCCACACCCTTTACTTTTTCAATAAAACTTTTTAAAAAATGATAGAAAATTGCTAATATCTGAAAATAGCATGAAATCCTTGCTAATCTCAATATATTTTTCAAATTTGTTTAAAAAAATCTCAAATATACACCAGATTATTCTAATAATGTCAATTACTTTTTCAATAATGTTTTTAAAAGAATGATAGAAAATCTCTAATCTCTGAAAATAGCATTAAATCCACGCTAATCTCAATATATTTTTCAAATTTGTGTCAAAAAATCTCAAATATACACCAGATTATTCTAATAATGTCTGGCCTACTTCCACACCCTTTACTTTTTCAATAAAGTTTTGAATAAAATTCAAATTAATCGCTAATCTACGAAAATAGCATGAAATCTTCACTAATCTCAATATCTTTTTCAAATTTGTTTAAAAAAATCTCAAATATACACCAGATTATTCTAATAATGTCTGGCCTACTTCCACACTCTTTACTTTTTCAATAAAGTTTTGAATAAAATTCAAATTAATCGCTAATCTCTGAAAATAGCATGAAATCCTTGCTAATCTCAATATCTTTTTCAAACTTGTGTCAAAGAATCTCAAATATACACCAGATTATTCTAATAATGTCTGGCCTACTTCCACACCCTTTACTTTTTCAATAAACTTTTTTTTAAATGATAGAAAATCGCTAATCTCTGAAAATAGCATGAAATCCACGCTAATCTCAATATCTTTTTCAAATTTGTGTCAAAAAATCTCAAATATACACCAGATTATTCTAATAATGTCTGGCCTACTTCCACACCCTTTACTTTTTCAATAAAACTTTTTTTTAAATGATAGAAAATCGCTAATCTCTGAAAATAGCATGAAATCCTCGCTAATCTCAATATCTTTTTCAAACTTGTTTAAAAAAATCTCAAATACACACCAGATTATTCTAATAATGTCTGGCCTACTTCCACACCCTTTACTTTTTCAATAAAACTTTTTTTTAAATGATAGAAAATCGCTAATCTCTGAAAATAGCATGAAATCCTCGCTAATCTCAATATCTTTTTCAAACTTGTTTAAAAAAATCTCAAATATACACCAGATTATTCTAATAATGTCTGGCCTACTTCCACACCCTTTACTTTTTCAATAATGTTTTTAAAAGAATGATAGAAAATCTCTAATCTCTGAAAATAGCATGAAATCCACGCTAATCTCAATATATTTTTCAAATTTGTGTCAACAAATCTCAAATATACACCAGATTATTCTAATAATGTCTGGCCTACTTCCACACCCTTTACTTTTTCAATAAAACTTTTTTTTAAATGATAGAAAATCGCTAATCTCTGAAAATAGCATGAAATCCTTGCTAATCTCAATATTTTTTTCAAACTTGTCAAAAAATCTCAAATATACACCAGATTATTCTAATAATGTCTGGTTTACTTCCACACCCTTTACTTTTCCAATAAAGTTTTGAATACAATTCAAATGAATCGCTAATCTATGAAAATAGCATGAAATCTTCACTAATCTAAATATCTTTTTCAAATTTGTGTCAAAAAATATCAAATATACACCAGATTATTCTAATAATGTATGTCCTACTTCCACACCCTTTACTTTTTCAATAAAACTTTTTAAAAAATGATAAAAAATCGCTAATTTCTGAAAATAGCATGAAATCCACGCTAATCTCAATATCTTTTTCAAACTTGTGTCAAAAAATCTCAAATATACACCAGATTATTCTAATAATGTCTGGCCTACTTCCACACCCTTTACTTTTTCAATAAAGTTTTGAATAAAATTCAAATTAATCGCTAATCTACGAAAATAGCATGAAATCTTCACTAATCTCAATATCTTTTTCAAATTTGTTTAAAAAAATCTCAAATATACACCAGATTATTCTAATAATGTCTGGCCTACTTCCACACTCTTTACTTTTTCAATAAAGTTTTGAATAAAATTCAAATTAATCGCTAATCTCTGAAAATAGCATGAAATCCTTGCTAATCTCAATATCTTTTTCAAACTTGTGTCAAAGAATCTCAAATATACACCAGATTATTCTAATAATGTCTGGCCTACTTCCACACCCTTTACTTTTTCAATAAAACTTTTTTTTAAATGATAGAAAATCGCTAATCTCTGAAAATAGCATGAAATCCTTGCTAATCTCAATATCTTTTTCAAATTTGTGTCAAAAAATCTCAAATATACACCATATTATTCTAATAATGTCTGGCCTACTTCCACACCCTTTACTTTTTCAATAAAACTTTTTAAGAAATGATAGAAAATCGCTAATCTCTGAAAATAGCATGAAATCCACGCTAATCTCAATATCTTTTTCAAATTTGTGTCAAAAAATCTCAAATATACACCAGATTATTCTAATAATGTCTGGCCTACTTCCACACCCTTTACTTTTTCAATAAAACTTTTTATAAAATGATAGAAAATTGCTAATATCTGAAAATAGCATGAAATCCTTGCTAATCTCAATATATTTTTCAAATTTGTTTAAAAAAATCTCAAATATACACCAGATTATTCTAATAATGTCAATTACTTTTTCAATAATGTTTTTAAAAGAATGATAGAAAATCTCTAATCTCTGAAAATAGCATGAAATCCACGCTAATCTCAATATATTTTTCAAATTTGTGTCAAAAAATCTCAAATATACACCAGATTATTCTAATAATGTCTGGCCTACTTCCACACCCTTTACTTTTTCAATAAAGTTTTGAATAAAATTCAAATAATCGCTAATCTACGAAAATAGCATGAAATCTTCACTAATCTCAATATCTTTTTCAAATTTGTTTAAAAAAATCTCAAATATACACCAGATTATTCTAATAATGTCTGGCCTACTTCCACACTCTTTACTTTTTCAATAAAGTTTTGAATAAAATTCAAATTAATCGCTAATCTCTGAAAATAGCATGAAATCCTTGCTAATCTCAATATCTTTTTCAAATTTGTGTCAAAAAATCTCAAATATACACCATATTATTCTAATAATGTCTGGCCTACTTCCACACCCTTTACTTTTTCAATAAAACTTTTTAAGAAATGATAGAAAATCGCTAATCTCTGAAAATAGCATGAAATCCACGCTAATCTCAATATCTTTTTCAAATTTGTGTCAAAAAATCTCAAATATACACCAGATTATTCTAATAATGTCTGGCCTACTTCCACACCCTTTACTTTTTCAATAAAACTTTTTAAAAAATGATAGAAAATTGCTAATATCTGAAAATAGCATGAAATCCTTGCTAATCTCAATATATTTTTCAAATTTGTTTAAAAAAATCTCAAATATACACCAGATTATTCTAATAATGTCTGGCCTACTTCCACACCCTTTACTTTTTCAATAAAACTTTTTTTTAAATGATAGAAAATCGCTAATCTCTGAAAATAGCATGAAATCCTCGCTAATCTCAATATCTTTTTCAAACTTGTTTAAAAAAATCTCAAATATACACCAGATTATTCTAATAATGTCTGGCCTACTTCCACACCCTTTACTTTTTCAATAATGTTTTTAAAAGAATGATAGAAAATCTCTAATCTCTGAAAATAGCATGAAATCCACGCTAATCTCAATATATTTTTCAAATTTGTGTCAAAAAATCTCAAATATACACCAGATTATTCTAATAATGTCAATTACTTTTTCAATAATGTTTTTAAAAGAATGATAGAAAATCTCTAATCTCTGAAAATAGCATGAAATCCACGCTAATCTCAATATATTTTTCAAATTTGTGTCAAAAAATCTCAAATATACACCAGATTATTCTAATAATGTCTGGCCTACTTCCACACCCTTTACTTTTTCAATAAAGTTTTGAATAAAATTCAAATAATCGCTAATCTACGAAAATAGCATGAAATCTTCACTAATCTCAATATCTTTTTCAAATTTGTTTAAAAAAATCTCAAATATACACCAGATTATTCTAATAATGTCTGGCCTACTTCCACACTCTTTACTTTTTCAATAAAGTTTTGAATAAAATTCAAATTAATCGCTAATCTCTGAAAATAGCATGAAATCCTTGCTAATCTCAATATCTTTTTCAAATTTGTGTCAAAAAATCTCAAATATACACCATATTATTCTAATAATGTCTGGCCTACTTCCACACCCTTTACTTTTTCAATAAAACTTTTTAAGAAATGATAGAAAATCGCTAATCTCTGAAAATAGCATGAAATCCACGCTAATCTCAATATCTTTTTCAAATTTGTGTCAAAAAATCTCAAATATACACCAGATTATTCTAATAATGTCTGGCCTACTTCCACACCCTTTACTTTTTCAATAAAACTTTTTAAAAAATGATAGAAAATTGCTAATATCTGAAAATAGCATGAAATCCTTGCTAATCTCAATATATTTTTCAAATTTGTTTAAAAAAATCTCAAATATACACCAGATTATTCTAATAATGTCTGGCCTACTTCCACACCCTTTACTTTTTCAATAAAACTTTTTTTTAAATGATAGAAAATCGCTAATCTCTGAAAATAGCATGAAATCCTCGCTAATCTCAATATCTTTTTCAAACTTGTTTAAAAAAATCTCAAATATACACCAGATTATTCTAATAATGTCTGGCCTACTTCCACACCCTTTACTTTTTCAATAATGTTTTTAAAAGAATGATAGAAAATCTCTAATCTCTGAAAATAGCATGAAATCCACGCTAATCTCAATATATTTTTCAAATTTGTGTCAAAAAATCTCAAATATACACCAGATTATTCTAATAATGTCTGGCCTACTTCCACACCCTTTACTTTTCCAATAAAGTTTTGAATAAAATTCAAATTAATCGCTAATCTATGAAAATAGCATGAAATCTTCCCTAATCTCAATATCTTTTTCAAATTTGTTTAAAAAAATATCAAATATACACCAGATTATTCTAATAATGTCTGGCCTACTTCCACACCCTTTACTTTTTCAATAAAACTTTTTTTTAAATGATAGAAAATCGCTAATCTCTGAAAATAGCATGAAATCCACGCTAATCTCAATATATTTTTCAAATTTGTGTCAAAAAATCTCAAATATACACCAGATTATTCTAATAATGTCTGGCCTACTTCCACACCCTTTACTTTTCCAATAAAGTTTTGAATAAAATTCAAATTAATCGCTAATCTATGAAAATAGCATGAAATCTTCCCTAATCTCAATATCTTTTTCAAATTTGTTTAAAAAAATATCAAATATACACCAGATTATTCTAATAATGTCTGGCCTACTTCCACACCCTTTACTTTTTCAATAATTTTTTTAAAAAAATGATAGAAAATCGCTAATCTCTGAAAATAGCATGAAATCCACGCTAATCTCAATATCTTTTTCAAATTTGTGTCAAAAAATCTCAAATATACACCAGATTATTCTAATAATGTCTGGCCTACTTCCACACCCTTTACTTTTTCAATAAAACTTTTAAAAAATGATAGAAAATTGCTAATATCTGAAAATAGCATGAAATCCTTGCTAATCTCAATATATTTTTCAAATTTGTTTAAAAAAATCTCAAATATACACCAGATTATTCTAATAATGTCAATTACTTTTTCAATAATGTTTTTAAAAGAATGATAGAAAATCTCTAATCTCTGAAAATAGCATGAAATCCACGCTAATCTCAATATATTTTTCAAATTTGTGTCAAAAAATCTCAAATATACACCAGATTATTCTAATAATGTCTGGCCTACTTCCACACTCTTTACTTTTTCAATAAAGTTTTGAATAAAATTCAAATTAATCGCTAATCTCTGAAAATAGCATGAAATCCTTGCTAATCTCAATATCTTTTTCAAACTTGTGTCAAAGAATCTCAAATATACACCAGATTATTCTAATAATGTCTGGCCTACTTCCACACCCTTTACTTTTTCAATAAAACTTTTTTTTAAATGATAGAAAATCGCTAATCTCTGAAAATAGCATGAAATCCTCGCTAATCTCAATATCTTTTTCAAACTTGTTTAAAAAAATCTCAAATACACACCAGATTATTCTAATAATGTCTGGCCTACTTCCACACCCTTTACTTTTTCAATAAAACTTTTTTTTAAATGATAGAAAATCGCTAATCTCTGAAAATAGCATGAAATCCTCGCTAATCTCAATATCTTTTTCAAACTTGTTTAAAAAAATCTCAAATATACACCAGATTATTCTAATAATGTCTGGCCTACTTCCACACCCTTTATTTTTTCAATAAAACTTTTTTTTAAATGATAGAAAATCGCTAATCTCTGAAAATAGCATGAAATCCTCGCTAATCTCAATATCTTTTTCAAACTTGTTTAAAAAAATCTCAAATACACACCAGATTATTCTAATAATGTCTGGCCTACTTCCACACCCTTTACTTTTTCAATAAAACTTTTTTTTAAATGATAGAAAATCGCTAATCTCTGAAAATAGCATGAAATCCTCGCTAATCTCAATATCTTTTTCAAACTTGTTTAAAAAAATCTCAAATATACACCAGATTATTCTAATAATGTCTGGCCTACTTCCACACCCTTTACTTTTTCAATAATGTTTTTAAAAGAATGATAGAAAATCTCTAATCTCTGAAAATAGCATGAAATCCACGCTAATCTCAATATATTTTTCAAATTTGTGTCAAAAAATCTCAAATATACACCAGATTATTCTAATAATGTCTGGCCTACTTCCACACCCTTTACTTTTTCAATAAAACTTTTTTTTAAATGATAGAAAATCGCTAATCTCTGAAAATAGCATGAAATCCTTGCTAATCTCAATATTTTTTTCAAACTTGTCAAAAAATCTCAAATATACACCAGATTATTCTAATAATGTCTGGTTTACTTCCACACCCTTTACTTTTCCAATAAAGTTTTGAATACAATTCAAATGAATCGCTAATCTATGAAAATAGCATGAAATCTTCACTAATCTAAATATCTTTTTCAAATTTGTGTCAAAAAATATCAAATATACACCAGATTATTCTAATAATGTATGTCCTACTTCCACACCCTTTACTTTTTCAATAAAACTTTTTAAAAAATGATAGAAAATCGCTAATTTCTGAAAATAGCATGAAATCCACGCTAATCTCAATATCTTTTTCAAACTTGTGTCAAAAAATCTCAAATATACACCAGATTATTCTAATAATGTCTGGCCTACTTCCACACCCTTTACTTTTTCAATAAAGTTTTGAATAAAATTCAAATTAATCGCTAATCTACGAAAATAGCATGAAATCTTCACTAATCTCAATATCTTTTTCAAATTTGTTTAAAAAAATCTCAAATATACACCAGATTATTCTAATAATGTCTGGCCTACTTCCACACTCTTTACTTTTTCAATAAAGTTTTGAATAAAATTCAAATTAATCGCTAATCTCTGAAAATAGCATGAAATCCTTGCTAATCTCAATATCTTTTTCAAACTTGTGTCAAAGAATCTCAAATATACACCAGATTATTCTAATAATGTCTGGCCTACTTCCACACCCTTTACTTTTTCAATAAAACTTTTTTTTAAATGATAGAAAATCGCTAATCTCTGAAAATAGCATGAAATCCTTGCTAATCTCAATATCTTTTTCAAATTTGTGTCAAAAAATCTCAAATATACACCATATTATTCTAATAATGTCTGGCCTACTTCCACACCCTTTACTTTTTCAATAAAACTTTTTAAGAAATGATAGAAAATCGCTAATCTCTGAAAATAGCATGAAATCCACGCTAATCTCAATATCTTTTTCAAATTTGTGTCAAAAAATCTCAAATATACACCAGATTATTCTAATAATGTCTGGCCTACTTCCACACCCTTTACTTTTTCAATAAAACTTTTTATAAAATGATAGAAAATTGCTAATATCTGAAAATAGCATGAAATCCTTGCTAATCTCAATATATTTTTCAAATTTGTTTAAAAAAATCTCAAATATACACCAGATTATTCTAATAATGTCAATTACTTTTTCAATAATGTTTTTAAAAGAATGATAGAAAATCTCTAATCTCTGAAAATAGCATGAAATCCACGCTAATCTCAATATATTTTTCAAATTTGTGTCAAAAAATCTCAAATATACACCAGATTATTCTAATAATGTCTGGCCTACTTCCACACCCTTTACTTTTTCAATAAAGTTTTGAATAAAATTCAAATAATCGCTAATCTACGAAAATAGCATGAAATCTTCACTAATCTCAATATCTTTTTCAAATTTGTTTAAAAAAATCTCAAATATACACCAGATTATTCTAATAATGTCTGGCCTACTTCCACACTCTTTACTTTTTCAATAAAGTTTTGAATAAAATTCAAATTAATCGCTAATCTCTGAAAATAGCATGAAATCCTTGCTAATCTCAATATCTTTTTCAAATTTGTGTCAAAAAATCTCAAATATACACCATATTATTCTAATAATGTCTGGCCTACTTCCACACCCTTTACTTTTTCAATAAAACTTTTTAAGAAATGATAGAAAATCGCTAATCTCTGAAAATAGCATGAAATCCACGCTAATCTCAATATCTTTTTCAAATTTGTGTCAAAAAATCTCAAATATACACCAGATTATTCTAATAATGTCTGGCCTACTTCCACACCCTTTACTTTTTCAATAAAACTTTTTAAAAAATGATAGAAAATTGCTAATATCTGAAAATAGCATGAAATCCTTGCTAATCTCAATATATTTTTCAAATTTGTTTAAAAAAATCTCAAATATACACCAGATTATTCTAATAATGTCAATTACTTTTTCAATAATGTTTTTAAAAGAATGATAGAAAATCTCTAATCTCTGAAAATAGCATGAAATCCACGCTAATCTCAATATATTTTTCAAATTTGTGTCAAAAAATCTCAAATATACACCAGATTATTCTAATAATGTCTGGCCTACTTCCACACTCTTTACTTTTTCAATAAAGTTTTGAATAAAATTCAAATTAATCGCTAATCTCTGAAAATAGCATGAAATCCTTGCTAATCTCAATATCTTTTTCAAACTTGTGTCAAAGAATCTCAAATATACACCAGATTATTCTAATAATGTCTGGCCTACTTCCACACCCTTTACTTTTTCAATAAAACTTTTTTTTAAATGATAGAAAATCGCTAATCTCTGAAAATAGCATGAAATCCTTGCTAATCTCAATATCTTTTTCAAATTTGTGTCAAAAAATCTCAAATATACACCATATTATTCTAATAATGTCTGGCCTACTTCCACACCCTTTACTTTTTCAATAAAACTTTTTAAGAAATGATAGAAAATCGCTAATCTCTGAAAATAGCATGAAATCCACGCTAATCTCAATATATTTTTCAAATTTGTTTAAAAAAATCTCAAATATACACCAGATTATTCTAATAATGTCTGGCCTACTTCCACACCCTTTACTTTTTCAATAAAACTTTTTAAAAAATGATAGAAAATTGCTAATATCTGAAAATAGCATGAAATCCTTGCTAATCTCAATATATTTTTCAAATTTGTTTAAAAAAATCTCAAATATACACCAGATTATTCTAATAATGTCAATTACTTTTTCAATAATGTTTTTAAAAGAATGATAGAAAATCTCTAATCTCTGAAAATAGCATGAAATCCACGCTAATCTCAATATATTTTTCAAACTTGTTTAAAAAAATCTCAAATATACACCAGATTATTCTAATAATGTCTGGCCTACTTCCACACCCTTTACTTTTTCAATAAAACTTTTTTTTAAATGATAGAAAATCGCTAATCTCTGAAAATAGCATGAAATCCTCGCTAATCTCAATATCTTTTTCAAACTTGTTTAAAAAAATCTCAAATACACACCAGATTATTCTAATAATGTCTGGCCTACTTCCACACCCTTTACTTTTTCAATAAAACTTTTTTTTAAATGATAGAAAATCGCTAATCTCTGAAAATAGCATGAAATCCTCGCTAATCTCAATATCTTTTTCAAACTTGTTTAAAAAAATCTCAAATATACACCAGATTATTCTAATAATGTCTGGCCTACTTCCACACCCTTTACTTTTTCAATA